>NC_041218.1:56827956-56828168 GCF_002837175.3 Physeter macrocephalus
GAAAAATTATTGAAAGCAGCAAGGGAAAAACAACAAAAAACATACAAGGGAACTCCCATAAGGTTAACAACTGATTTCTCTGCAGAAACTCTTAAAGTGATGAAAGGGAAGAACCTAAAACCAAGATTACTCTACCCAGCAAGGATCTCATTCAGATTCAATGGAGAAATCAAAAGCTTTACAGACAAGCAAAAGCTAAGAGAATTCATAAC
>NC_041218.1:56829068-56829628 GCF_002837175.3 Physeter macrocephalus
ATACGTTACTAAATAACCAAGAGATCACTGAAGAAATCAAAGAGGAAATCAGAAAATACGTTGAGACAAATGACAATGAAAACACGATGATCCAAAACCTACCCGATGCAGCAAAAGCAGTTTTAAGAGGGAAGTTTATAGCTATACTAGCCTACCTCAAGAAACAAGAAAAATCTCAAATAAACTAGAAAAGGACCTACAAAAACAAATTCAAAACAATCAAGAAAATGGTCATAGGAACATACATATCAATAAATACCTTAAATGTGAATGGATTAAATGCCCCAACCAAAAGACACAGGCTCTCTGAATAGATACAAAAACAAGACCCATCTATATGCTGTCTACAAGAGACCCACTTCAGACCTAGGGACACATACAGACTGAACGTGAGGGGATGGAAAAAGATATTCCATGCAAATGGAAATCAAAAGAAAGCTGGAGTAGCAATACTCATATCAGATAAAATAGACTGAAAAATAAAGAATGTTACAAGAGACAAGAAAGGACACTACATAATGATCAAGGGATCAATCCAAGAAGAAGATATAACAATTATA
>NC_041218.1:56830661-56831228 GCF_002837175.3 Physeter macrocephalus
GAGTAGCTATACTCATATCAGATAAAATAGACTTTAAAATAAAGAATGTTACAAGAGACAAGGAAGGACACTACATAATGATCAAGGGATCAATCCAGGAAGAAGATATAACAATTATAAATATAAATGCACCCAACATAGGAGCACCTCAATACATAAGGCAACTGCTAACAGCTATAAAAGAGGAAATCGGGCTTCCCTGGTGGCGCAGTGGTTGGAAGTCTGCCTGCCGATGCAGGGCACGCAGGTTCGTGCCCCGGTCTGGGAAGATCCCACATGCCGCAGAGCAGCAGGGCCTGTGAGCCATGGCCGCTAAGCCTGCGCGTCTGGAGCCTGTGCTCCATAACGGGAGAGGCCACAGCAGTGAGAGGCCCACGTATTACAAAAAAAAAAAAAAAAAAAAAAAAAAAAGAGGAAATTGACAGTAACACAATAATAGTGGGGGACTTTAACACCTCACTTACACCAATGGACAGATCATCCAAAATGAAAATAAATAAGGAAACACAAGCTTTAAATGACACAATAGACCAGATAGATTTAATTTAAATTTATAGGACACTCCTT
>NC_041218.1:56833045-56842294 GCF_002837175.3 Physeter macrocephalus
GAATACAAATTGGAAAAGAAGAAGTAAAACTGTCACTGTTTGCAGATGACATGATACTATACATAGAGGATCCTAAAAATGCCACCAGAAAACTACTAGAGCTAATCAATGAATTTGGTAAAGTTGTAGGATACAAAATTAATGCACAGAAATCTCTTGCATTCCTATACACTAATGATGAAAAATTTGAAAGAGAAATTATGGAAACACTACCATTTACCATTGCAACAAAAAGAATAAAATACCTAGGAATAAACCTACCTAGGGAGACAAAAGACCTGTATGCAGAAAACTATAAGACACTGAGGAAAGAAATTAAAGATGATACCAACAGATGGAGAGATATACTATGTTCTTGGATTGGAAGAAACAATATTGTGAAAATGACTATATTACTCAAAGCAAACTACAGATTCAATGCAATCCCTATCAAATTACCAATGGCATTTTTTACAGAACTAGAACAAATCATCTTAAAATTTGTAATGGAGACACAAAAGACCCCGAATAGCCAAAGCAGTCTTGAGGGAAAAAAACGGAGCTGGAGGAATCAGACTCCCTGACTTCAGACTACACTACAAAGCGACAATAATCAAGACAATATGGTACTGGCACAAAAACAGAAACATAGATCAATGGAACAGCGTAGAAAGCCCAGAGATAAACCCACGCACATATGGTCAACTAATCTATGACAAAGGAGGCAAGGATATACAATGGAGAAAAGACAGTCTCTTCAATAAGTGGTGCTGGGAAAACTGGACAGCTACATGTAAAAGAATGAAATTAGAACACTCCCTAACACCATACACAAAAATAAACTCAAAATGGATTAAAGACCTAAATGTAAGGCCACACACTATCAAACTCTTAGAGGAAAAAATAGGCAGAACACTCTATGACATACAACACAGCAAGATCCTTTTTGACCCACCTCATAGAGAAATGGAAATAAAAAGAAAAATAAACAAATGGGACTTAATGAAACTTAAAAGCTTTTGCACAGCAAAGGATACCATAAACAAGACCAAAAGACAACCCTCAGAATGGGAGAAAATAGTTGCAAAGGAAGCACCTGACAAGGGATTAATCTCCAAAATTTACAAGCAGCTCATGCAGCTCAATAACAAAAAAACAAACAACCCAATCCAAAAATGGGCAGAACTAAATGGACATTTCTCCAAAGAAGATATACGGATCGCCAACAAACACATGAAAGAATGCTCAACATCATTAATCATTAGAGAAATGCAAATCAAAACGACAATGAGATATCATCTCACACCGGTCAGATTGGCCATCATCAAAAACTCTAGAAACAATAAATGCTGGAGAGGGTGTGCAGAAAAGGGAACCCTCTTGCACTGCTGGTGGGAATGTAAATTGATACAGCCACTACCTAGAGATTGTCATACAGAGTGAAGTAAGTCAGAAAGAGAAAAACAAATATCGTATATTAATGCATATATGTGGAACCTAGAAAAATGGTACAGATGAACCGGTTTGCAGGGCAGAAGTTGAGACACAGATGTAGAGAACAAACGTATGGACACTAAGGAGGGAAAGCCGCGGTTGGGTGGGGATGGTGGTGTGCTGAATTGGGCGATTGGGATTGACATGTATACACTGATGTGTATAAAATTGATGACTAATAAGAACCTGCAGTATAAAAAAACAAAAAAACAAAAAAAAAGGAGGACAACCCTCAAAACTGGTTCCTCTCCAACACTTTTCAGAAAAAAACAAAAAAAAGATAGGTCAGGTGGCTGCATCAGTGTCCACTCTAGCGTTTATGTGGGAATCCTCTGAGATTGAAGAGTTCAGGATTGGCCTTTTTAATGTCACTGGGTATGAATTTCATAGTCACAAACTTGGGCATGCAAAAATGTTGCTTTTCTTATATCTACAACTAGAGTGACCAATCATCTTGGTTTGCCCAAGGCTTTTCAGGTTTTAGCAATGAAAGTTCCACATCCGAGGACAAACTGGAACAGTAGGCCACCCTATCTCAATTCAGTTTAACCTTTTTGATTTTAAATTCAGAGCTCTCATTCCCAATTGAAAGCAGAAATTTGAATCTGGGATTTCCTCACTCCACTGGGAAATTTTATTGACAGTTACAAGCTTAAAACAGTCCTTTCAGGAGTTTTCATTTTCCCAAAGTTCTTTCACTCTACTCCTTCCTGGGACTTTCTAAACCCCCAGGGGTGTGGGAAACTACCATGATAAGCCTTTGGGGCTGATTTTAGCCTTTGTGGTCTCAATCCTCTGCAGGCCTCCTGTTCCAGGTAGAACTCACCCATGGTTCCTGGGTGCCTTTGGTTCTGTCTTCTTTGCTATTTGTGTGTGTGTGTGTGTGTGTGTGTGTGAGAGAGAGAGAGAGAGAGAGAGAGGTGTCAGCAATTCTGTAAAAACTTCTAGATCTATACAGCTGTGCCCTCTGAAGCCTCCTCATACTAACCCCCAGGATCATCATCTTTTTACTCCCACTCAGTGCTTATAAATCATTTAGTGATGAACAAGTTAAATAACTCACAGAATGGTTTTTTTTTAATTTTTTAAGGGAATTTTTAAAATTAGTTAATTTATTTCATTTTTGGCTGAGTTAGGTCTTCACTGCTGCATGTGGGCTTTCTCTAGTTGCAGCGAGCGGGGGCCACTCTTCGTTGCAGTGCACGGGCTTCTCATTGCGGGGCCTTCTCTCGCTGCAGAGCACGGGCTCAAGGCGTGTGGGCCTCAGTAGCTGTGGCACACAGGCTCAGCAGTTGTGGCTCACAGGCTCAGTGGTTGTGGTGCACGGGCCTAGTTGCTCCGCGGCATGTGGGATCCTCCCAGACCAGGGCTTGAACCCGGGTCCCCTGCATTGGCAGGCAGATTCTTAACCACTGCGCCACTAGGGAAGTCCCATCACAGAATGTTTTTAAAGTGGATCCTGATTATATCCTATTACAACAAATATCATACAATTAATTTTTGTCCCCAAAGAAGTGTTGAGCCCCCAGATTATAATTCATTTATTTAGATAATATTTGATACCAAAAATTCCAGCCAAGCAGAATAATTTTGATGGTTCTTTTATCAAAATATCAGGCTCTGCTCTAAATTTTCACTTATCCATTCATTCAGCAAACATTTATGGAGCACTTCTAGGCATCAAGAACTGTTCTCCATGATAGAGATTCAAAAGTGCACAACATAAACAAGATTTCAGCTGTCAATGAGGCTTATCTCTTAGCTAGGAGGAGATGACACATGTACCTAAACATGTGTAATAAAGACAGTTAAAACAGGCAGATGTAATAGAGCATGACAGGGTGGATCCAAGTTATAATGCATGGTCAGGGAAGCTACTCCGAGGAGTTGATGTTTGGGCTGAGATCTGAATGACGAAAAATAGGCAGCCTTGCTAAGATCAGGGGAAGAGTCGTCTGGACAGAGAGATAGTCAGACAGCTGGTGCAGAGGCCCCAAGGCAAGAATGTTTGTCATTTTCAGGAACCAAAAAGTTGGCTAGTGTGGCTGAAGCATAGTGGATATGGTGGAGATTGTTTGAAATGAGGTCAAAGAATTAATCAGGAGCCAGACCATGGAGACTTCTATCCAGAGTAAGGAGCCCGGGATTCATTCCAAGTGTGTTTGGAAGTCATTGGATGGCTTCAATAAGGGAAATTACATAAGCTAATTTACATTTTTAAAAGATCTCTCTGGCTGCTTTTTAAAGAGTGGTATCAGATGGGGTGGGAAGAAGGGAGAATAGAGAAAAAGCCAGAACACCTGTTAGGAGGCTAGCTCAGAGACATCCAGAAAAGAAAAGCAGCGATCACTAGGAACCTGCGTTAGACTCCTTGCTGCATCACTTCATTTTTTAAAAATAAATGTAAGTATGGTGGTTTAGACTAAGGTAGTGACAGTGGAGAAGAGAAGAAGATGGCTTTAGGATATAAAAGAGCTGGAGGCAGAATCAAAATGACTTGCTAATGGATAGATTATAAAAGATGAGAAATCAAGATATCAAGGCTAATACCTAGATTTTTGGCCTAAGCATGTGTATGGATGGTGATGTCGATGGCATAATTTGATGAAAAATTCAATGGACAAGAATCTTTAATAAGGAATCATGAGTTCTGTTTCAGCCACACTAGGTAAGAAATGCCATTTGACATTGTCATGGTGTCTGTGACCTGTTTTTAAATATTTCCACATCAACAGTATGCTACAACATGTGTGAATTTGTGTGTACGCACAGTATGCTATAACATGCATTAATTTAAGCTACACTCTAGGTTAGTTGTCCTAATTGAGAATTTGACCTTCCAGGGTGTTTGAATAACATTATATAATAACATTATAACATTATATTAAAAATATCTACTCTCCAGATGTCACCACTATGACTGACTGCTTCAGCTATCATTATTTCTAACCAACCCCAAATCTTTGGCTAATTAGCATAATGAATGTTACTAATGGGGTTTTATCGGTGAAATTGGTGGAAATTGATGAAATCAGTGAAAATAAATATATACTCATTGGTTCAAATGTTCTAGAGACACTATCTAGACTTTCATGAACAGGATATGATAGTCTAGAGTCTATTGTAGCCTGCACTCTGGTGAATAGAGCCTGAGTCTTGATCTCTTAATGGTGCTGTGTTCAACCATTGGTTCTGAGGATTCTGGATGTCAATGCCAACTATAAGGGTAAAGATCCTTTATCTAGAATATTGTTGCATCTGACTTAAATGAGCATTTCATGAAAGTGCAGTTGAATCACCTGAAAGGACAGAGGGCTACGACTTCATCAAAATGTTTAAAGAACAGCTTAGATCCAGAACAAAATGGGAATGTCTGCTGTAACCACTTCTATTCAACATTGTACTGGAGATTCTAGCTAGGGAAATAAGGCAAGAAAATGGAATAAAGCATATCCAGATTGAAAAGCAGGAAGTAAAACTATCTCTATTTGCAGATGACACAATGTTGTATATAGAAAATCCTAAGGAAACCATTAAAAAAAAACTATTAGAACTAATAAATGAGTTCAGCAAGTTTGTAGAATACAAGATCAATATACAAAAGCAATTGTATTTTTATTTACTTGCAGTGAACAATCCAAAAATAAAATTAAGAAAACAATTCAATTTACAATAATATCAAAAAGAATAAAATACTTAGGAATAAATTTAACAGTAGAATTCAAAACTTACAGTCCGGAAACTCCAAAATTCTGTTGAAAGAAATGAAAGAACACCTAAATAAATGGAAAGACAACCCATGTCATGGATCAGAAGACTTAATATTGTTGAGATGACAATACTCCCCAAACTGATTTGCAAATTTAATGTAATGCCTATCAAAATCCCAACTGATGTCTGACCCTAAAATTGATATTGAAATGCAAGAGTCCCAGAATAGCCCAAACAATCTTGGAAATTAAGACCAAAGCTAGAAAACAAACTCACACTTTCTGATTTGGGGAAGAGGGAAGAGTACTGACAGGGGGCATGGGATACCCCTTCTACACTTGTGGTCATGGATTTTAAGTGATTCCAGTCAAAGTGGCTGTGTGTTTACACAAACACATCCAGGCAAGAAGGGTGAGGAAGTAAAGGGTGTTTGTATAAGGGAGTGTTAAAGGTAGTTGAGATAAAAACAAACAAAAAAATAGAACGATGAACATGATTAGCAAATAGTTCACAGGTAAATATTTGACTTTCCTTTATCTACTAAATCTTGTCCCTATGCTTTTTTGGAGGTCAATATTAGAAAAATAATCATCCATATCACTCATTAATCCAGGCTGGATATAATGGCATCTCCAACAATAATCCTTCTCTCTCTCCCACCTTTCATTCTTTACCTTGTTCCACTCTAAGGTAGGAATTTTATATATGTAACATCTTCTAATCACAGAGTGTTTTGCCCAATGCTGCTATCAGATGTGGTTCTTTTTAACAGTGTACACTTTCACTGCCATATGTCAGACATGAGTCCTATCCAAGTCTTATTGTCCCCTCCAAAAAGCGATCTCAGTCTCTGTGTTTATATGTCAAAGTCACACTCTTTGGAAGCCATACTCTGGACACCTGGTGGATAGATGAATATTGTGCTTGACCTCCCCACCTCCTGATTTCTCCTCAGCATTACAGGGGCCCTCTTTCTCCATTGTTTTCCTAGGACAAAATGGGTTTTCCACGGTATCTAAATTTATCTTGTTTATTTTTTCTTTCTCTCCAAATTCCCATTTCAGTTTCCATCAATTTCAGTTTCCAACTCCTAGATCACATCTTTGAGTCCTCCATCAAATGCAAGTGACTTTAAATAAAAGCCAGTAGTTTGGAGAAAGAGACAAGAAATGTCATGAATATATACAATCCATGATGCCCTGTAGTGGAAGGAAGCAAATCTGTAACTTCAGATTCTGTGTTTAGGAAATGACTTAACATGCAGGGAATATTAACTATAGAACCCAAGTATAAATCAAGCTATATTGACTAAAGAGTCTAACTCAAAAATAAATTATATTTACATACGTGTGTATGTGTATGCACATTTGATTACATGGAAAGATGTTTCTACATAGAAATTTTGAAAAATAAAAACAGCCCCATTAACCACATGAAATAAAACACTCATGCTGTAATAAAATATTGCAAACAAATATGTAGTCTCTGAAATATAGAAAATAAAAGAAAACCAAAAATTCCATTAAATCTGCAACTATATTCATACTCAACCACACCCATGCTTCACTTAGATTTTGGAAAATTCTCTGGCTTACTTCTTTTGATTTTATTTTGGCTCCTATGTCTTTTTTAATGTTCAGAAGCTTTTTAAAAATACCAGTTCTTTTGCTAAGCATTGAATTTGTAGCGGGTCATTCTGCATTTTAATCTCAGTCACACTAAACTCCCACTGAAGAATCTGAGCCTGTCATTTGATCCCCAAGTCTCAGCTCTACATTAACACCATCTTATTTTATACTCTTATTATTAACTAAATAAGAAGTACATTTTCAGCAATAATTTTTTAAAAATATTATTTGTAGTGTAGCATGTTCACACAGCAGTCCTCACATGTAGGTGACTGATGCTTGGTTAACTTAGTTACTTTTATATTTTAGGCGTTCAATAAATAGTTGCAGGATTGATTTTACCTCTTCTACCCTATTACTTGATGCCTAAAATTTCTTTAACAAGACAAGTGCTTAACTAGACACAGGGCTTAAAAATCTGAGTATCCCTTGAGATATAAAACATTGACTTAAATGCATAACAAGAAGTAAATGACTTTTTGCTAAACTAAATATTGTTAGGCAAGAGAGATCACTGGGTTTGTAGCTTGGGGTGGTGTAATGTGGTATGGGAGTGCCTCGTTCTTGCCATATTGATAATTTTCCAATGTTGACTCTATTGTGTAATTACATACTTGAATTGTGAATTGTTCTCAAAAAGTAGTTATAAACTTTTGTACATCCAAAATCACCATAAGGAAAAATTTTAAGTAAATAAAGTAGAAAAAAAATATGCTCTACACTACACATGTGAAACACAAAGAGTTTACATGAATAGGAAAAGGCAAACTTCCTAATTGAAAAATAAATATAAGATGTGATCAGGCAAGAATAATAAAATATTCAATACTGGTAAAGATTCAAGGATTGTAAATTATGATCAAAATGTAAAATTAGTATGTCCTTTCCTAAGGATAGTCAAGCTATATGTATAAAATGCCTTATGAATATTCTTTTTTAACCCACTAATCCCACCTCTGGATTCCTAAGGAAGTACTCAAAATGTGCATAAAGATTTATGTTCAAGGTGGATCATTTAAATATTTTTTTATGACTCATAAATTGAAAAGCTAAAATTTCCAAAATAGAAAAGCAATAATTTTTCCAAAAATACAAAAGCAATAATTATGAGAAGAAATTTTTGTAGCCAATGAACATCATTTCATAGAAGAATAATAACATGAGAAAATGCTTCTGCTATATTGTTAATTTTTAAAAGCAAGTTACAAATTGTATGTACAACATTCTTCTAGGTATATATAAAAAGAATCTGAAAGGATATAGACAATGTGTGGTTATATCTGGTTGATGGAATTACAGCTGATTTTACTATCTCCTTCGTGTTCTTTTACAGTTTATTTTCAAAATTCCTATAGTAAACATGTTACTTTCTTTTAAATTTATTTATTTTACTTATTTTATTTTTGGCTGCGTTGGGTCTTTGTTGCTGCACCGCCTTTTCTCTAGTTGCGGCAAGCGGGGTCTAGACTCTGTTGCGGTGCGCAGGCTTCTCATTGCCGTGGCTTCTCTTGTTGCGGAGCAGGGGCTCTACGGGCTTCAGTAGTTGCAGCACACGGACTCAGCAGTTGTGGCTCGTGGGATCTAGAGCACAGGCTCTGTAGTTGTAGTGCGTGGGCTTAGTTGCTCTGCGGCATGTGGGATCTTCCTGGACCAGGGCTTGAACCCACGTCCCCTGCATTGGCAGGTGGATTCTTAACCACTGCGCCACCAGGGAAGCCCAACATGTTACTTTTAGAATAAAAAAAATAGCAAAAATTTTCCTGGAAAAAAGTTTTCACCAAAACCCCAAAATGACTAACCTCAACCCTGGAGGTCTTTTGGACAGTTTGCTCCAAGAGGTCGTTGGTTCCAAACCCAATACTTTCAACTGCTTATCAGTTTGTAAGTCCTGCAATGGAAGGCCCACCTTTTATTTGCCAGGGACACTAAGTGGGGCCAGATGTCTTGCCCGTTAGAGGAATGATTCTCAACCTGGCTGCCCATCAGAATTGCCTGCAGTGCTTTAAAAATACACCCGCTCAGCCTTCACCACCTGGAGATCCTTTTTCTGTAGATTTGAAGTAGATAGAGCTTGGGAATCCTGTGTGTGTGTGTGTGTGTGTGTGTGTGTGTGTGTGTGTGTGTGTGTGTGTGTGTGTGTGTGTAGTCTTTGATAACTACTCTGAATTTAATTCTGTTGTAACCATGCTCTTATAACCTGACATTCTAAAATTCATTGCCATTTGTGACAAGATTTCTTTTTTTTATGCAAACAACGTATTTTACTATCTCAATCCTCAGAATGGGAGAAAATATTTGCAAATGAAGCAACTGACAAAGGATTAATCTCCAAAATTTATAAGCAACTCATGCAGCTCAATAACAAAAAAACAAACAACCCAATCCAAAAATGGGCAGAAGAACTAAATAGACACTTCTCCAAAGAAGATATACAGAT
>NC_041218.1:56843038-56860741 GCF_002837175.3 Physeter macrocephalus
AGGCCCGCGTACCGCCAAAAAAAAAAAAAAAAAAGAATGGGTTTAGGGGGCTTCCCTGGTGGCGCAGTGGTTGGGAGTCCGCATGCCAATGCAGGGGACACGGGTTTGTGCCCCGGTCTGGGAGATCACGCATGCAGCGGAGCGGCTGGGCCCGTGGGCCATGACCGTTAAGCCTGCGCGTCCGGAGCCTATGCTCCGCAATGGGAGAGGCCGCAGCAGTGAGAGGCCCGCGTACCGCCAAAAAAAAAAAAAAAAAAAAATGGGTTTAGGAGATAACTTTTTCCTGTAGATACTTAGCACCAGAAAATTAGGGCTACAGACAAATTGATTATTCTAAAATATGTTATTATTTTGGGAAGATTTTTCTTCTGCTTTGTGAATAACTATACCATACAACACACTTTGTCATTTAGCTACCTTGTCATACAGTATATTAGGGAGGATGCAATGGGAGAGGCCGCAGCAGTGAGAGCCCCGCGTACCGCCAAAAAAAAAAAAAAAAAGAATGGGTTTAGGAGATAACTTTTTCCTGTAGATACTTAGCACCAGAAAATTAGGGCTACAGACAAATTGATTATTCTAAAATATGTTATTATTTTGGGAAGATTTTTCTTCTGCTTTGTGAATAACTATACCATACAACACACTTTGTCATTTAGCTACCTTGTCATACAGTATATTAGGGAGGATAAATACAGAATTCGCATTGCTAATTTAGGGGCATTTATTTTACATGAATACTTCACAGAGAGTTTATGGTGGTTTGACCAAAATGAACATATGTTTATAACTGCCTCATAAAATTCTAAGCCAAAGCTATTTTGATGATACTACATAAGTGAAACAGTAGGACCTTGACTGTACCCTGAAGAAGATTCAAAACTCTTTCCTGCAGAAAAGCTCAGGACTCTTAAGAGAGGAGGTGGGATGGTCTTCTATCTACGTATGTTCTTCTAACATTAATAGGTTCCTTAGCTTCAACAAAAGGATGTTAATCCTATCCTTAGAATTAATGGTTAAGACACAAGGTTTCATGGGCAACAAACTATATAGACCAGATGCATTCCGAGGAGTTGTCATAAAATAAAACCTCAAGTTCACTGCAATGCAATTTTTTTTTCAAAAGTTCGGTTAGAGTAACAATATTTGGATGAAATGGCTTAAATGTCACATTTAGGTATTATAAAAAAGATCCTTGGATCAAGACAGACATGCAGAGACATGGACTTTTTCAGAATTTTTTGCACTAAATATGCCTTAGAGGAACACCAGTAGCTTATATTGAGAATCTCTATAAGAAACAACCTTATAAATGTATTTCTGTACCTGTTTTTATGGACATTGCTTATCAAATTGACAAAAGATTTTTTTCTCAAAGTACTTTTGTTTTAATAGTATAATTTATAAAGACAACACATTCTCACTGAGTAAAATTCAAACGATATAATAGGAATTGTAAAAAAGAAAACAAACCTAACCAACCCTACCGCTATAATTATCCTTTAGAGATATATCTAAGAGATATATATAGATATATATACATATATCAATACTTTTATATGTATTTATACATATAATATATATATAGATAATATATCTAACATATATAGATGGATATACTACACATAAATGGGGTCTTATTACACAGTTGGCCCTCCATGGATTTTGCATCTGCAGATTCAGTCAACAGTGGATCAAAATTTCCATCCATAGTTGGTTGAATCCGAGAATGGAAAACCCACTGGATATGGAAACTGACTGTATTCATTGTACTATGCCATTTTATATAAGGGACTTGAGCATCTATGGATTTTGGTTACACACAGAGGCTCCTGGAACCAATCTCCCCTGGATACTGAGGGACAACTCTAGCATATTATTTTCAAACTATTTTTTCTCATTTAAATATCTTAATGAATATCAATGCACATCAACCTTCTCAGTGACTATACATTTTTCATATTGTACGAATGTACCAAATTCATTGATTAAATACCTTATTGATGTATTACTAATTGATTCTAATTTTTACATTAATATAAATGGCACCATATTGAACATCCTTGCATGTACTTATGTCTTTGTGCAATTATATGATTATCTCCTTAGGATAGATTTCTAAAAGTGGTATTTCTGAAATCACACTTTCTGATTTCAGGAAGACGGAAGAGTATTGACGAGGAAGGTGGAAGATGGAATCCCCTTCAGGGTACAGGCAAGGTCCTATTGTTTTACCTTTGTAGCATCATCAAAATAGTTTTTTGGCTTAGAAGATTCTAAGGCAGTTATAAAAAATATATACCTATTCATTAATATGGCTAAATTGACTTTCTAAAAATATTATCCAAACATACACTTTCCTACCACCAGTCCTAAGACTGACCATTTCCTCCACCTACTCCCACCATTTTGTCAAGATTTTTTTCACTTTTTTCATAACAATAAATGAACAAATTTTCAAATGTATACTGGTCATTCATATTTCTTCCTTTATTAATTGTTCTTTCATGTCTTTAGTCCATTTTTCTACAGAAGTGTTTATTCTTCTCTTAACGATTTATAAAATGCCTTATATATATATATCAGAGCTTGTAACATTTTGCCAGACAAGTTTCCAGATTTTTTGTTATTGTTGTTATTGTTGGTTTCTGTATTTAATAGTTTGTCATTTGCTTGTTGGAAAAGAAAATGATAAACGCAGTATGCCACTCACTCTATAAATTGCAATTTCCCCCTTATCCCTCAAGACCCAACTTGAATCCCACATCTTTTCTTAAAGCCTTACCTCCTTCCCCATCTTAACATGATCTCTCCCTCTGTAACTCATTGTCTGTACAATTATTTGGCAATTTATCCCACAATGCCTGGTGACACACCTAAGTACTGTCAGTCACACTCAAGTCTTATTTTTACAAGCCAGCAACCAACTCCTTAACAGGAGTTAAGTATTCACTCCATGCTCTCAAAGCTGGTGCTCAATAAATAATAAAGCAAGGGCTTATGTAAAGCAATGAATTGGGGGAACAATAGATGACAGAAGGCACCTCAAATTTTCCAGGCTTGAGAAAGGGCTTGGCTGAAGCATTCAACCTGACAGTTTATGCAGTTCCATTGCACTTCTTGCCTCAACATTCTGACCCAAGGTAAAGCTCATTCCAGTCATGTCAACTCCTGAGACATAGCTATTTTCTTTCCTGCAAGGGCACCCATATTTCCTAGTTTACCCGAAACATTCCCAGTTTGCTCTATTGTGTATTTCTTAAAAGTTCCTTTCATCCCAAAAGTTTTGGATGATAAATTACATGTTTACCCAATCTGTTGCTGGTTCTTATCTTATTTATTTCCTAAGCTAAAAATCTACCACACAATTTAAAAGACTTGGTAGACGACGATCAAAATTTCCAAGCAGGATACAAATGTTGGTCCATTCATCTTGGTTTAATTAATTAAATATATATGAGCCTAACCTTGAAAGATTAAAGGAAACAATGTGCAAATAAAAACACTTGCTATTTATATGAGGTTTTTAAAAGGTCATAAAGTGGGTTTGTTTTTATTGTGTTCATGTTTTCTTCAACTAAATTGAGAACTTTTTGGAGTACCATTATTCTTACTTTTTGTACCCCTTCATCATAGCACTTAAAAGAGTACTCTGTACTCAGTGGGCATGCAATAAATACTGCTGTGAAACCACTGGGGGCCTGGAGATTTTAATTTGCTTTTTGATTAAGGTTGTCCTTCCTCTTGACTCCTACCATGTCATCACGGACATGTGAGGGGATAATATTGATTAGTGTGCTGAATGGGAAGTGGTATCACAAAAACCCAGCTGAATTATGATTCATTTTTATGTCTTTGGCTCGGTTGTCCACCCACAGATAGAGCTCATCTGAATTAGATGTGTCTGAAAATTCAATTACCCCAAATGGAAACATCTGGATCCTTTTTTCTTCCTTTAATCCTTTGTCCTGGTGACTCTGCCAGACAGTCCATATTCCTTGTTGGTTTGGCAGGAAACATATAAGGGCATAGTTAGAAGTGGGGGTAGTTGATGGAAATGTCTCCTTGCCTGTTTTTTCAGTCTATGTGGTCACTTTCCTCCTCTAGATATTAGAATCACAGATTTTTATCAGAGTGAAGACCTTAGAAGAAAAGTTAGTGTAACTCTATCTTTTACAGCAGGAGGAATTTGTACCCAGCAAAATTAAATAAGCTGCCCCCAAAATATATATGCAATGATAGCAGACCTGCACTAGAACTCCTTTTTTTTTCTGATTCTCAATCTAGAGCACTTTTTACCATACCAGATTCTAGATACTGTCTGAATATTAGCTATTGCCTCATTTCAGTCTGTGATACTGGTGCTAGACTGATTTAAACTATAGAAAACAATTGCTCATTTAAAATAAATCTGAATGTTATATGAAACAAGAAAGATTTCCCCCCAAATTTGCCTGATATCTTTAGTAGATGCTGAGGGATAAAACTGACTTCTTTTTTCATGGAAGGTGTCAGCCAAATTCAGACAGATGTGTTTTTGTGTGTTCATAAGCTAGAACAGAATCAGAGAGAATAGGGTCTGACAGAAGAGATCATGAACCATCAAATACATCTCATCCCTGCTCCAGAATTCTTTTCGTAGAAAAAGAAAAGTTCTGGGAACAAAGAATAAGGGAGAAGTAGACATATATTTGACCTGTGGTTTTAGGTTAACTTAGGAAAAGCAGAAAATGAGATCTTATTATAATTATATCTGTAGCAGATAGAGACAGCCAATTTAGATAAGCTGAATATCCAGTTTTCTAAACCGAAAAGAACAGTTTTGATTCTCTGGGCAAGCTGTGACCTCACGCAGTGGAGAGGCTACAAAATACTACTGACCAAGAGAAGGGATTTTTATGTAAGCTATCGCACATCTGAGAATACTAAAAAGATATTTTAAAGTCTACTTAATCTTATTTTGGACATAAATTCTTATCTTTCCCTCCCCCCAAAAAATACTCAAAGTGACATTTCTGCTTCTAGCACACATTAGAAAGTTATGTGAAAACACATTTGGTTCATGTACACTATTTTTAAAATCTTTACTGAACTAGCTACTCTCAGATGTAAATTGATCTTCTCATCTCTACCAGCCTTAAGTTTCAAATATGACGTTGGGGTTGTAAAGGAGGATCATATGACATAAAGGAAATAAAATTCAGAGGGAACAGAGGAGTGACACAAAGGCTCCTTCCATCCAGCAGAAGAATAAGAGCAGGAACAGTGATTTGGGGTGGAGAGGTGGGAAGGGATAGAGGAAGAAAGTCAGGAGAGGCAAGAGGAGGTAGAACAGAGGAGTCTGGTGTCACTTCTCCACTGTTTGACCAGAGATTTGTGGAGAACAGATATTACCTAAATTGGAGTGTTGGGGGGATGCTGAAAGTAGAAGTGCACCTGCCCTGCTTCCCATTTGGTTGCCTGGGAGGAATCCACTGAGCAGGGTGTTCTAGGCCAACATGGAGTAGACCCAGCAGTATAAAGAGAGTGGAGGAGTCTGGCCAAAGGAAAGTGTCACCTCCCTAACTCTCAGGTGGACGACACAGAAGATTCCATATGCTCCCACAGAGGAAGCAGTAGAAAGGATGGTAAATGCATGAGTTGAGATCCAAAAAGTCTGCCACGGGGCCCACCATGGTAAGAGGTAAGGAACCCTGCACAGAATTTGCAGAGTGAACTACCCAAGCTTGGGAATTAGATGGTGGATATGACAGATGATCAGCAAGGTCTTCATGAAGAATCTGGATGGGGCCAAGGAAGCAGAGAGGGACCACTTTGTCCTCCCAAGATGGGAAATAAGAAGAAAGGAGCATGTATGTGTTTATAAGCCACAGATTTCATGGTGGACACCAGAAGGACACACATTATGCACATCTGAGAACAGTGTGAGTTTGATTTTGTAACCACTCAACATATAGTTATTCAGTATTTGGTAGCATAAAGTTTATGGTCTTAAAAAGTTGTCTAGAAGTCCTAGCTGATACAAAGTTGCAAGGCCACCATCTACTGGTAATTTGCTCAAATTTCAGGCACATGATTCTTTTTTTTAAAAAATAGATTTTATTTATTTATTTATTTGTTTGTTTGTTTATTGGCTGCGTTCCGTGGCTGTGCACAGGCTTTCTCTAGTTGCCGAGGGCTTCTCATTGCAGTGGCTCAATAGCCACATGGGGCTAGTGGCTACCCTGTTATATAGCAAATATCGAAGCTGACATTTAGCACAAAATTGGGGCAAAATTGATGCATATTGAATGAACAATTGAATTACCTGTCTGAGCTCCACAGATTACTAGCTGCTACTTTCATATTTTTGCACTGAACAATTATCTGAGACTAATTGGATATGAGAGGAAAGAGAGGAGCCAAAGAGTTTGGGAGGAAGCCATAGGAGAATTAGGGAGCCATTGGCAGAATCGGGGACACTGAGGAGGACTTGGTTCAAGAGGGAACAAAATGAATATTGGAGCTCTGAAAGTTCCCCACTGTGAGGAACAAAGCTTCCAGTGACAATCAGTAGCACCAACAGAATTTGCCATCACAACTGCTCGTATTTCTTGGTCCACTCTATCCAATGGCTGCCCATAATTCTGTCCTATCTGTTCTGGAATCAAAGTCAAACTCCAGCTGTACTGTGCTGTGGTTCTGCTTGTCTGATCCATGATTTTCAGGATGTTGGTCTGAATGTAACACCTACCTATTTACTCATAGCTGCTTTGAACCCTAAATTTCAACTTCTGCCTATTCTGATCTTCCTAGTGCCCTCCTGCCACCCTTGACCACAACCTTCTGCTTCTGACTTTGTTCCAGTCTATGCCCCTGAACCTTGTAATGTCCAGCCCAATCTATCCTTTTTTTTTGGCCACGCTGCACTGCATACGGGATCTTTTTTTTTTTTTTTTTTTTTTTTTGCGGTATGCGGGCCTCTCACTGTAGTGGCCTCTCCCGCTGCGGAGCACAGGCTCCGGACGCGCAGCCTCAGTGGCCACGGCTCACGGGCCCCGCCGCTCCGCGGCGTGCGGGTGCCTCCCGGTGGGATCCTCCCGGACCGGGGCACAAACCCATGTCCCCTGCATCGGCAGGTGGACTCTCAACCACTGCGCCACCAGGGAAGCCCTGCATACGGGATCTTATTTCCCAGACCAGGGACCGAACCCCCGCCCCCTGCAGAGGAAGTGCAGAGTCTTAAACACTGGACCGCCAGGGAAGTCCCCGATCCATCCTTTTTTAACGAATTCATTTAAAAAAATTTTAATTCTTGACATTACAGAACAAAACTGAAATTTATTAACATTCCACTGTTACATTTCTTATTGACAAACAGAAATAAAATTCATGAACCAAAAGCTTAAAACAAAACTAAAAACAGGAAGAAGCTTATAAAACTAAATATGGATCCCAGCATTAACAGCTGAACAGAGAATGTGATTTTTAACTGAACACTCGCAACCACTGCGCCACCAGAGAAGCCCTCACTCACTTATTCTGAAGAAAGCCAACTGCAATGTTGCAAGGCTGCCCTGCGGAGAGGCCCACACGGCAAAGATCTGGGGAAGTCTCAGTCCAACAATCCATGAGGATCAAACTTCTGCCAACCACTACAGGAGTGAACCTGGAAGTAGAACCACCTCCAGTCAAGCCTTCAGGTGAGACTTGTGTTCTGGTCAACACTTTGATTGCAGCCTTGTGAGATACCTTGAGGCAGAGACACCTAGCTAAGTTGCATCCAGATTCCTAACCTACAGAAACTGTGTGTTTTAAACTGCTAAGTTTTGGAGTAATTTGTTATGCAGCAAGAGATAACTAATACAGCGTGGAACCCTAATTTTCTTATAGAAAACCCATGTAATCTAACCTATCTACAATGAATTTTGGACATTTTAAGTGATCACAAGATATTCAATCCAGAATGTGCACAAGATATTTGGTAATAATAGAATTGGAGCCTAGGGAAGGGGTTAGCATCAAGGTTATAAAGGAAGTCATGACAATGTGTTGACTGTCTTTGAAGACTTTGAATGTAATTAAGAAGCATTTGTCAAATGCACGAGGGGAATAATTCATCTCTTCCCTTGTGAGTCTCACTTGACAGAGAGTAGGGAGCTCACGAGAAACATTTGGGGAAATTTACAAATATATCCACAGCCTCACCTTCCCCCTTTAACCCAGACTTAAATCAGAATCTCCAGGAAGAAAATCCAGTCATGCACATTTTTCTAAGTTCCAAGAGAGGAGAACTTAAAAAACATTAATCTCTTATACAGAATTCCATATGGGCCAGATCTGTTAGAGGTTCAATATAACCAAGTCTTCCAGAAGTCCTCCATTATAGCCCAAGCATTTCTCTAACAAGACGGTGTCATAGCACAGAACTGTACCATAGAGAGCTGATAACATAAGTCATCTTCTTTTGTATTAAAAGCATCCCCTACCAATGAATTTCAATAATCAGTGACTTATGCACAAGAAGTTCTTTTAATATCTCACCTGGCCTCTCACTGGGGCAATGAGAAACTTGAAGTTTCACTGTGATACAATTGAGGATCTGTAAATTATTTCTAGATGCCTAATAGAAATTATAGAAATTATGTCTTTAGCAAGGATAAAGCTACAGGCTAACTAAGATGTCAAGTGTCTTTGACTGGACAGAAATTATATCAATATATCTATTATTAGCATATTATTTGTATTATTATTATCATATATTAGTAGAAAGTTGGACAGTTAATGACACAATAGAAACTACCTACGTCAGTACCCATATTGATTTTGTAATTGATCTTGTACCTAATACAAAGTGACAGCCAAATTAAAGTGAATCACACTTGAGTATCTCTAGACACTTTTTTTTTTTTTGGCTGTGCTGAGTCTTCGTTGCTGTGCGCTAGATGCGGCAAGCAGGGCTGCTCTTCATTGCGGTGCACGGGCTTCTCATTGCAGTGCGCGGGCTTCTCATTGTGATGGCTTCTGTTGTTGCGGAGCATGGGCTCTAGGTGCACGGGCTTCAGTAGTTGTGGCACGTGAGCTCAGCAGTTGTGGCTCGTGGGCTCTAGAGCACAGGCTCAGTAGTTGTGGTGCACGGGCTTAGTTGCTCTGCAGCATGTGGGATCTTCCTGGACCAGGGCTCAAACCCGTGTCCCCTGCATTGGCAGGCGGATTCTTAACCACTGCACCACCAGGGAAGCCCCCCTAGACAATTCTTAATTTTGTTACTAGCAGTCAGTATAGTAGAAAAATCAAGAGTATTAGAATCAGAGCACCTGTGCTGTCCTATCTGTACAAAGGGAACTTCTAAACGTCAGCTTTTTCATCTGTCATGTGGGGATAATGCTAAAGGGGTGCTGGGAAATTAAAAGAGAAAATGTGGTAGCCTAATGTTTAGCAAATTGCACAAAGCTTGGCACATAGTAGAAGTTCAACAACTGTTGCTATTGCTTCTTTTCTTTTGTGCTTCTTAGCAACTCAATCATGACAAACATTTATACAGTATATCATTGTAAATCTTGATGAATATAGATCACTGATTATAATTTAGATCAATGATTCAGTCTCAAGGCAAAAGAAATAAAAGCAAAAGTAAACAAATGGGACCTAATCAAACTTAATAGCTTTTGCACAGCAACGGAAACCATAAACAAAATGAAAAGATAACTTACAGAATGTGAGAAAATATTTGCAAACGATGCAAACAACAAGGGGTTAATATCCAAAATATACAAACTTATACAACTCAGTATCAAAAAAACAAAAAACTCAATCAAAAAATGGTCAGAAGACCTAAACAGACATTTCTCCAAAGAAGACATATAGATGGCCAACAGGCACATGAAGAAATGTTCAACATAACTAATTATTAGAGAAATGAAAATCAAAATATGTGAGGTATCACCTCACACCAGTCAGAATGGCCACTATCAAACAGTCTACAAATAATAAATTCTGTAGAGGGTGTGGAGAAAAGGGAACCCTCCTACACTGTTGGTAGGAATGTAAAGTGGTACAGCCACTATGGAAAACAGTATGGAGGTTCCTTAAAAAACTAAAAATAGGAGCTACCATATTATCCAGCAGTCCCACTCCTGGGTATATATCCAGGAAAGACAAAGACTCTAATTTGAAAATGATACATGCACCCCAGTGTTCAAAGAAGCCCTATTACAATAGTCAAGATGAGGAAACAACTCAAGTGCCCATCAACCGAAGAATGGTTTAAGAAGATGTGATAGTATCTCTCACACACACACACACACACACACACACACACACACACACACACACAATGGTATATTACTCAGCCAGAAAAAAAGAATGAAATATTGCCATTTGCAGCAACGTGGATGGACCTAGAGAATATCATACTAAGTCAGAAAGAGAAAGACAAATATTTATGATATCATTTATATGTGGAATTTTTAAAATAATATAAATGAATCTGTATATAAAACAGACTCACAGACATAGAAAACAAACTTATGGTTATCAAAGGAGAAAGGAAGGGGGAGGGATAAATTAGGAGTATGGGATTAGTAGATACAAACTACTATGCATAAAATAGATAAGCAGGGACTTCCCTGGTGGCACAGTGGTTAAGAATCCACCTGCCAAAGCAGGGGACACAAGTTGGAGCCCTGGTCCGGGAAGATCCCACATGCCATGGAGCAACTAAGCCCGTGTGCCACAACTACTGAGCCTGAGTTCTAGAGCCCGTGAGCCACAACTACTGAGCCCACGTGCCACAGATACTGAAGCCTGTACTCCTAGAGCCCATGCTCCGCAACAAGAGAAGCCGCCTCAATGAGAAGCCCGTGCACCGCAACGAAGAGTAGCCCCAGCTCGCGGCAACTAGAGAAAGCCCGCACGCAGCAACAAAGACCCAACGCAGCCAAATAAATAAATAAATTTATTTTTAAAAAATAAATAAATAAAATGAAATAGATAAGCAACAAGAATTTACTATATATTACAAGGAACTATATTCAATATCTTGTAATAACCTATAATGGAAAATAATCTAAAATATATATATAACTGAAAAAAATAATTTAGATCAATATTGAAACAAGTAAGTTCTTTGATATTAAAGTTTTTTCAAAATATAGAGTCCATAGGGAAAAAATAATACAAGGGGTCTCTGATGATTTAACTTGGGAATATCTGACAACCCAAATATGTCCAAGGATACATTAATCCTACTCAATGTCTTCTTTGATAGAAATGACAAAAAGCAGCTTGTTACATTTTATATTCCTCATTCATATCCTTCATGTTTGTGTATGTGTGCATATATATATAACCCAAATGGGACCATGTTAAATGTTCTCGACAGCTTAGTTTTCATTTGTAATAATAAATTGTGGACACATTTCCAAGTTAGTACATATAGCTGTAACTCAATCTTTTTAATATACTAACATTTATTTAATTGGTCTCCTATTGAGGCACACTTAAATGTTTCAAATTTTTCACTATTATAAATAACCCTTATCTGTGAATCTCTGTACATATATCTTTATACACTTGGGTATTTCTGTAGGATTACATAAATTATGAATGCATTTGGCTGGCAGTAACAAAAAAAAACCATACCAAGAATGATTGTTAAAATGAATTTTCTCACATAATAAAATACTGAAAGGTAAGCAATTGCTAGCATTGTTCTTTCAACCCTTCTACTCCACTGTGCTCGGCTATTGTTTATGCTCTCCAGGTACCACATCTGCACCCCAGCATCCCAGCAAGAAGGAAATAGCAGGGACCAAAACTTTCTCCTGCATGCCCATCCCCCGACCAATCACAGGCAAAGCGAACGGAGTCACCACGACTGGCTGAAACCCACCATGATTCATTTCCTGGGTCTTGGGACTAGAGCCCATCATCTCTGAACTCATTGAAGTATTTAACCTGTTGGAAAATTCGGAGTCTTGAGAGAAGACTCTTGGGAAAGAAAAGGGGAATGGAAAGTGGCTACTAAGAAGGCAGTGAACAATATCTTCGACAAAGATAAATTATGAAGGAGAAGGGTATATGGCACTACATTTTAAATTTGTGATACAGATTGCTGAATTACCTTCCAAAAATATTGTATCAAATGAAAGTTCCAGTAACATGTATGAAATGGCTGATTTGCCCATATTCAACAACCCTGGTCTTCTAAATTTTTCTAAATGTTTGCCAATCTGATAGGCAGAAAACAATCAAATGCAAAGTTAGATAGATATGAATAGATAGGTCGTAGATACATAGATAGATGATAGAATCTCAATAGTTTATTTTGTACATAATTTATTATTAGTGTAGATGAGCATTTCTTAATATATTTATTGACCATCTGAATTTTTTTTCTGTGAATTGCCTGTGTAACTGTATAAAACTTATTTTTCTGTGAATTGCCTGTGTAAAAGTACCTTTATCCACTTTTCTATTTTTTTTTCTTTAATCTCTTTAATAAATTATGGGCATTAACCCCCTTTTACAAATATATTTCCCAGTTTATTTCTTGACTTTCTCCTTTATTTACGGCCTTTTTTCCCATTCATATGCCTTTAATTTGTGTTAAGTCAAATCTATTCATCCTTTCTTTCATATATTCAAATCTTGGCAACACGCTAAGGAAAATCATGTCTGCTTCAAGACTAAATTTTCTCTCTTTCAGTCCTGCAATTTATACAGTTTACATGAATAAAACCTTAAACTACTTGGAATTTATTTATTTTCAATGATAGTGTTTGTTATCTACCTATGTATCTCCCAAATTGTTATCCAATTATAAGTGATATTTGTCATTTAAATGTCCACACACATGTGCTGGGCCATTACTACAGTTTTATTTACTATAGATGTAGAGTATGTGCTGATAACTTGTAATGTAATTATTTTACTATTATTATTGTTTCTTCTACAGTTTTCTGGACATTCTTTTGCATTTTTTTTCACTATAAAAGTTTGATCAAATTTTCAAGATTAAAAGAAATAACTGGTCAGTGTACTTATTGAAATTTTATTAAATTTATAGTTTGGGGAGCATCTTTATAGTTCTGCATCTTCCTATTCAGAAGCATCATATTATTAGAAAATGATGTGATATATTGGTGGAACAGAATTAAATTCTACCTTGGCAGAGTCAACCCTTTTCTCTTTAAGGTCCCAAAGAAGACAAAGTAAGGAAAAACAATACTTTATTATTAGCTGAAACTTTGGCCCTACACCATATTCAGATCTCTGACAGCTAATTTGGACCAAATAAGGATGTTCTTTTTTAAGCTACATCAGTGTTAATGGCCTAGCACCACCGAAGAATCTGTCCTGCTTATGTCACGGCACCAGTCCCCTTCATCCTTGTCCCACCACTCTCCACCCCCTACCACCAACGAATAACAAACTCCATGCACCAAACTCGGCACTGCAGTGGGATGCGATGCCAAACCCATCAGCACTAAAGAGAGAGGATCCAGGGAAAACACATTTGCCCCATTGCTGAAAGTAGTATCTAAAATAAAGACAGCTAAGGAGGGAGAGAAAGAGTCCAATGAAAGAAAGAGAATGGCCAAGCTTGATGAAAAAAAAAAAAAGAAAGAACTGGGGCCACTTCATGTTCTCACTGCAAATATGGACAAAAATCAACTTTCCAGGTCTTTCAAAGCTCCACGGCCGGAAGTGACCTAATCATTTAATTACCGCTAAAAGTGCCCAAACATTTGATTCCCACTAACTAACTGGATTGGCAATCCTCTCCATTCGGCTTGAAGTACAGATGTAAGTAAAGCGTTCAGAGAGGACTTCTATTAGAAGTCAACAGTATTTCTTTATATACATTCAGAACTTTATATCCTTCAGCCAACCCTTACAGTTTTCTTCATGTAAGTGTTATACTTTCCTTGTCAAGTTTATTGCTAGGAAAATTAAGGATTTTATGGCTATGGGGAATAGAATATGTTTAAAGTTATATTTTCTAAATGGGTGACAGGTAAAAATAATTGATTTTCTGCATGTTTATTTTTACCCAACCTCATTGAACTCTGTTTTTTTAAATTCTGTGGAATTTTCTAAGCATACTGTTATATTCTCTAGAAAATAAAATAGTGATTTGACCCCTTTCTTTCTATTAATTTATTTAAAAATGTATTACACATACAAAAGAATATTATAACATACATGGTACAGTTTAAAGAATAGTAATAATTTTAAAATAAAATAAATATTTATTCCCCAAATGAATAAAATACCAATTCCTTTGAAGTTTCCTGTGGGTCCTTCCTAGAAGTAACAACCGCCTTGAATTTTGTAGTAGTAACAATTCCCTTGCAGTTTAGTGTATATGTAACTGTGCATGTAATTTTGTTTTGCCTGAGTTTGAATTTTATATAAATGGAGTTATATTGTATATATTCTTCGGTGACTTGCTTTTTATCCATGACGTAGAGAATAGGAAAAGTTTCTGTTGATCCTTTTCCCTGCTATACAGTATTCTTTATTTATTCCTTCTACTTTCATAGATATTTGGATTTATTTTCTTCTTGTTTTTGTTTTCTTTCTATTACAAATAAGGCTGCCTTAGGCATTTTTGCATATATATCTTGATGAACATGTTTAAGAGTTTCTTTGGAATATATGCACATGGGGATGGAATTGTTGTAAGTAGAGTCTATGTGCATATTCAGCTTGTCCATGTCGTGTTAATGTTTTCTGAAGTGACCGTGCTAATTTACACAGCCACCAGACATGTATTTATGTTCCCATCGCTCTACATCCTTGTCAAAACATTGAATTGTTTGTTTTTTTAATGTTTGTCATCTGATGGTGTGAATGCTGTCTCTGATTAATCTTGTCCTGATTACTAATAATGTTGAGCATATCTTCACAGTTATTGGCTTTTTGTGCTTCCTCTTTTTAAAAACAACTTCTTCATGTCTTCTGCCTTTTTTTCCCTTTTTTGTTGTCTTTTTATCATTGAAATCTTTCTGACTTGTAGAAATTCTTCATATATTCTGAATATTAATTCTTTTTGGTTATAAGTATTACCAAAAAAAATCTTCTCAGTTTATAGCTTGTCTTTTGAATCTTTTAATAATTTTTTTTGAGAAAAAGGAGTATTTCATTTTCAGGTAGTAATATTTACGTTTATTTATTTATAAATCTTTTCCTCCAAAAAATGGCTTATAATTTTGAGACTTATTTAGAAAATTCTTCCATATTCTGAGGTCATGAAATTTTTCCTTTATATTTTAAGTTTTTGTCTTTTACATTTAAGAACTGGATCTGTTTAGAATTGATTTTTGTGCAGAAAATGAGGCAGGTAACCATTTTTACTTTTGTCTGTATGAATAACATATTGGCCTGGCACTAGACTTGCCAGAGTTTAGCAAATAAAAATATAGGACACCTAGTTTTATTTGAACTTCAGATAAAAATGAATAACACTTGAGTACAATTATGTCTTGTGCAATATTTTAGACACACATACTGGAAAAGTATTTGTTGTTTACCTGAAAATCAAATTTAACTAAGTATCTTGTATCTTATCTGGCAACCTCACCTGGTACCATTTATTGAATAATCCATTCTTTATCAGCTGATATGCAATATCATTCTGTCATTTTTCAGATTTCCATACCTGTGAATGCTTCCATATTCTCTATTCTGTTGCAATATCTATATCTTCTCAAGCCTCCCAACCGTATTTTTACAGAATTGTTGACTAGTACCTCCAGACCTATGTTAGATAAGAGTATAGTAAAATTGGGCATTTTTGTCTTGTTCTTCACTTTACTGGGACTGCTTCCAGTGATTCCTCATTAGTCACATGGCAGGCTTCTTGGTTGAGATATATAAATATACATCAGGTTAAAGAGATGTCCATCTAGTCCTATTTAATTAAGAGCTTTAAAAGGTCTAGAATGAATGTTAAAATTATGAAATTCACTTTCAGCATCTTTGGAGATTATTATAAGAGTTTCCCCTTTCATCAATAAACATTATACTATATTAATGAATTATAATCAGGTGAATTTTTTATATTTAAATTGATCATAGTGTATTACTCTTTAAATATGCTCCCGGATTTTGCCTGATAATTTATTTAGGATTTTAAAATGCTATTTATAACAGATCGGTCTGTATTTTCTTTTGTGTGAGAGAGAGAGAGAGAGAAAGTGTGTGTGTGTGTGTGTGTGTGTGTGTGTGTGCGCACACACTCAAGTGAAGGTGAGTGGGAAAGGGGAGGGATGAGAAGAAGGAGACCTTAGCATGTGTAACTTTAAAACAATTTTTAAGTATTTTTAAGTACAAATGGAGTAAAGCAGAGCTGAGCCTTCTCTCTCTCTCTCTCTCTCTCTCTCTCTGTCTCTCTCTGTCTCTTACACAACACACACACACACACACACACACACACACACACACACACACACACACACACTAAACCATACCCCTTCCCAGGATCCCCTAAGAAAGATCTTCAGAGCAGTTGGAAAAACATTGGATTTTATTTCATATCCTCATTTTGCAAACAAAGAAGCTGAGTCCTAAAAAGATTAAGCGTTCACGTACCTGGTCTCTTCTTGCTAACAGTATCTAAAAATTGAAAGGAAATAGGTCCTTGAGGGAATGCTAGTGGAACTTTATTTAAGTTGGAGAAAGGAGACTGACTGGACATTTCATTACAGTCTTCAAAATGATGAAGGGGGTTCAAATAAGGAATGACAAGCTGTCCTTTTCAATGTGCTTTCTGGATAGGAGAAGTAAAATGGCTCTAATTAATTCAAGAGGGATTTAGGTCAATAGTAAGAACTTCCTGAATGAACGAATTCCAAGACAATAGAAGGGGCTGCCAAAGGAAGTTGAGGAAGAGCTTTTTGTGAAGCTGGTAAGAAAAGTGTAGACTGCCATTTTTCTGCAATGATTTCAGTACTGTTAGGTTGAGCAGGATAAAACTGCTGATATTCAAACTGTTTTTACCTATAGAAAAAGAAAATTCATCTAGATCAACATAATATTATACATGGAAGCAAGTAGGTAGGCTTCACTCTAGAGGACGTTCTGTCTTCATTTCAGCTTTTAATTTTACTCAATCTCTATAGAATGTGTAGACTGGAAATACACTTATTTAAGAAGGTCAAAATTTAAAGCTTACAAAAGATCCTCTTCTAATTTAAGCTCTTGGTATTTAAAAGCCAGAACTACCAATATTCTTATTTGTACAATCAATCATTCCAGAACTGATAAACTATAAACTATGTTTAAAATGAAATGTTGTTAAGATCCATGTTTTGGATGCTGAGTGTCCTTATGGTGCAAAGCTATTCCATCTAAATGAGATCGTTGGCAGTGGAGGACTTCAAGCCAGTGTCAGCTGCAATGATTCTGTTGATGAGATTCGGTATAAATGCTAGTAGATTAGCTCTCACCTTCATATTGGGGTCAGATGCCATCAAGAGTAGTTGTGTACATCACTAATCATTAGAGAAATGAAAATCAAACCTACAAGGAAGTATCACCTCACACTGGTCAAAATGGCCATCATCAAAAAATCTATAAACATGGGCTTCCCTGGTGGCTCAGTAGTTGAGAGTCCGCCTGCCGACGCAGGGGACAAGGGTTTGTGCCCCGGTCTGGGAAGATCCCACATGCCGTGGAGCGGCTGGGCCCGTGAGCCATGGCCACTGAGACTGTGCG
>NC_041218.1:56860776-56861450 GCF_002837175.3 Physeter macrocephalus
GCTGGGCCTGTGCGTCCGGAGCCTGTGCTCTGCAACGGGAGAGGCCACAACAGTGAGAGGCCCGCGTACCACAAAAAAAAAAAAAAATCTATAAACAATAAATGCTGAAGAGGGTGTGGAGAAAAGAGAACCCTCTTGCACTGTTGGTGGGAATGTAAATTGATACAGCCACTATGGAGAACAGTACAGAAGTTCCTTAGACCCCTAAAAATAGAACTACCATACGCCCCAGCAATCCCACTACTGGGCATATACCCTGAGAAAACCATAATTCAAGAAGAGTCATGCGACCTACACGCAGAGGCGGGGCCAAGTCCAAAGCTGAACCCCAGGAGCTGTGCGAACAAAGAGGAGAGGGGGAGGTTTTTCCCAGCAGCCTCAGAAGCAGCGGATTAAAGCTCCACAATCAACTTGAAGTGCCCTGCATCTGTGGAAAACCTGAATAGACAGCGAAATATCCCAAGTTGAGGAGGTGGACTTTGGGAGCAAGATATACTATTATTTTCCCCTTTTTTCTTTTTGTGAGTGTGTATGTGTGTGCTGCTGTGTGAGATTTGGTCTGTAGAGCTTGGTTTCCACCATTTGTCCTATGGTTAGACCGACCCGTTTTTTGTTTTTCTAATAGAAATTTTTCTTCTTAATAATAATTTTTTATTTTAATAACTATATTTTAT
>NC_041218.1:56866452-56877628 GCF_002837175.3 Physeter macrocephalus
ATGAACCTAGGGGCAGGGCAGGAATAAAGACGTAGACATAGAGAATGGGCTTGAGGACATGGGGAGGGGGAAAGGTAAGCTGGGATGAAGTGAGAGAGTGGCATGGACATATATACACTACCAAATGTAAAATAGATAGCTAGTGGGAAGCAGCAGCATAGCACAGGGAGATCAGCTCGGTGCTTTGTGTCCACCTAGAGGGGTGGGATAGGGAGGGTGGGAGGGAGACACTAGAGGGAGGAGATATGGGGATATATGTATATGTATAGCTGATTCACTTTGTCATACAGCAGAAACTAACACCTTTGTAAAGCAATTATACTCCAATAAAGATGTTAACCCCCACCCCCACACAAAAAAAGAGTAGTTATGCAGTATCTCTTCCCACGGCCAGTGGCTTGGAGTCATTGCGTATAAATTATCACTAAGCTTTGACATTATTTTATGAACTTTTCCAGCCCAGGGAATTGTGCTGTGCAACTCTGTTGTAATTTCTCCTATGTAATCATCCATCCTCTGATCAGTTTCCATCCCCCCCAAAAAACCTGTTAGATTACTGAGAACAGAATGATGGAAACTGTTAAAAGAATCAGACTGGGCATACTAAAGGAATGGGGTTTTCTCTCAAATGAAAATGCATAATTAACTATTTGCCTGGAACATACACAAATAAAAAGGACTGAATAAACTCCTCGATTTTGTTTACCCATCTTGATGGATAAAACACATCTGAAGGGGGTTAAAAACCCTACATGGCCTTGACATGTAAGCCAGAAACTCCACCTTTGCCATTTGCAATGGCCCTAAGGTTCTCAGTAGTGGGACCATATTTCCCATACAAATTCCCAAATACTCCCATATGGTCTGTTCTTACACTTTGGGGTATCTTCACCACCCATTGTTATCACCATATAACTTAGCATTTAATCCTACTAGGTGATGTGTTTGTGTATGCATCTTAACGTCTCCATCACCACAAGTTCCTTCATAACCTCAGTGACACCTGTATGTGTAGAGTGACCTTTGGCCTAGAGAATCTAAGACTTTATGCACCTCAGTGCTTCATCTGTAAATGAGACTGGAAATTCCTATTGCTCACTGCACTCACAGTACCTTGCACAAATTAGACACTTAAAAACCGTTTGGTTGCTTTCTTTGTTTTTTTTAACTTATAATCTTTTTTTTGAATTTTATTTTTTTATACAGCAGATTCTTATTAGTGATCTATTTTATACATATTAGTGTATACATGTCAAACCCAATCGCCCAATTCATCACAGCACCACCATCACCCCCCGCCGCTTTTCCTCCTTGGTGTCCATACGTTTGTTCTCTACATCTGTGTCTCTCTTCTGCCTTGAAAACTGGTTCATCTGTACCATTTTTTTAGATTCCATACATATGCGTTAATATACAATATTTGCTTTTCTCTTTCTGACTTACTTCACTCTGTATGACAGTCTCTAGGTCCATCCACATCTCTACAAATGACCCAATTTTGTTCCTTTTTATGGCTGAGTAATATTCCATTGTATATATGTACCACATCTTCTTTATCCATTCATCTGTCGATGGGCATTTAGGTTGTTTCCATGACCTGACTACTGTAAATAATATGGCAATGAACATTGGGGGTGCATGTGTCTTTTTGAATTATGGTTTTCTCAGGGTATATGCCCAGTAGTGGGATTGCTGGATCATATAGTAGCTCTATTTTTAGTTTTTTAAGGAACCTCCATACTGTTCTCCATAGTGGCTGTATCAATTTACATTCCTACCAACAGCGCAAGAGGGTTCCCTTTTCTCCACAGCCTCTCCAGCTTTTGTTGTTTGTAGATTTTCTGACGATGCCCATTCTGACCAGTGTGAGGTGATACCTCATTGTAGTTTTGATTTGCTTTTCTCTATTAGTGATGTTGAGCAGCTTTTCATGTGCCTCTTGGCCATCTGTATGTCTTCTTTGGAGAAATGTCTATTTAGGTCTTCTTCCTATTTTTTGATTGTGTGTTTTTTTTTTTAATATTGAGTTGAGGATCTTGCTGTGATTTATGTCAAAGAGTGTTCTTCCTATGTTTTCCTCTAAGAGTTTTATAGTGTTGGCTCTTATTGTTAGGTCTTATTGTTAGGGAGTGTTCTAATTTCATTCTTTTACTGTAGCTGTCCAGTTTTCCCTGACCTTTGCATCCAATATGGTTTCTAGTACTATGCTGAGCACATACATGCTGAACTCATCATCCTCCCCACGCCCATGCATATACCCAAAATCTGTTTCCAGACCTGTGTTCTCCATCCAGCCACTCAACCTAGAAACCTCAGCTTCAACTTTGATTCCTTTTTCTCCCCCACCTGCCACATCTGATGGGTCACCAAAGTCTGCCAATTTTACCTTTTACCTTTACATTTCTTGAGCATATCTGCTCCAGTTCACATTTGCCATCATTACCCCAATTCAAGTCTGGTTTACTGCAATCTCCTCAAAAATGGCTTCAATTCTCTCCTGCTTAAAGTCATTCAATGCCTTCTTGTGGCATGTAAACTCTAAAGTGTCCTCCAAAGCCCTCTGAGATCTCTTTGGCCTCCTCTCCAGACTCATTTCACACCTTAAAATGAGTCTCACAGTTTATAATTGTCTCACAGTTTATAATTCAACAAAGCCACATCACTTATGTACACACACTGAGCCACCATGCACAGAAACTCCCCTCCCTCCCCTTGTCCAGCAGCCCCCTCTTCCTGGAACATTTACCACCTCACTCACACCTCTCCTTACCTGGCTAACTCTGATTGGTTCTCTAAGACTCAGCTCAGGCAACGTTTTTCTGAACCTCCCTGTGCTCCACTTCCATTTGGGTTGGGTGTACCTCCTCTGTGATCCTAGAATGCCCTGTGCATGCATCTGTCACTGTGTCATCTCTGACACCTGACACCCCTTGCCCTCATTTCCACCCCAATACCGAGTGCTGTCAATTCTATCTCCAAAACACATCTCTGATCCATCCATGTCTTTCTCTCCCCACTGCTCATACCTAATTTAAGCGTCTCCCACTTTACTTTCTGTGGTAGCCTCCCTACTGATCTTTCCAGTTCCACTGGCCCCTCTTCTGCTAAGTAGCAGCCAGAAGGATCTTTTCAAAGTCATACCTATAGGTCATGAAATTCCTCTGTAGAAACTTCTTCACTGACTTTCCTACCCTGAGAATAATGTGGCCTCCCAAGGCCCTGCCCACCCCCCATCTCCAGCCTCAGCTCCCATTATTCTCACCTCCTCACCAAGCTCCAGCCATAGGATTCTCAAACCAGAGGCTGTATCAATTTACATTCCCACCAACAGTGCAAGAGGGTTCCCTTTTCTCCACAGCCTCTCCAGCTTTTGTTGTTTGTAGATTTTCTGACGATGCCCATTCTGACCAGTGTGAGGTGATACCTCATTGTAGTTTTGATTTGCTTTTCTCTATTAGTGATGTTGAGCAGCTTTTCATGTGCCTCTTGGCCATCTGTATGTCTTCTTTGGAGAAATGTCTATTTAGGTCTTCTTCCTATTTTTTGATTGTGTGTTTTTTTTTTTAATATTGAGTTGCATGAGCTGTTTATATATTTTGTAGATTAATCCTTTGTTGACTCATTTGCAAATATTTTCTCCCATTCTGAGGGTTGTCTTTTCGTCTTGTTTACAGTTTCCTTTGCTGTGCAAAAGCTTTTAAGTTTCATTAGGTCCCATTTGTTATTTTTGTTTTTATTTCCATTACTCTAGGAGGTGGGTCAAAAAGGATCTTGCTGTGATTTATGTCAAAGAGTGTTCTTCCTATGTTTTCCTCTAAGAGTTTTATAGTGTTGGCTCTTATTGTTAGGTCTTATTGTTAGGGAGTGTTCTAATTTCATTCTTTTACTGTAGCTGTCCAGTTTTCCCTGACCTTTGCATCCAATATGGTTTCTAGTACTATGCTGAGCACATACATGCTGAACTCATCATCCTCCCCACGCCCATGCATATACCCAAAATCTGTTTCCAGACCTGTGTTCTCCATCCAGCCACTCAACCTAGAAACCTCAGCTTCAACTTTGATTCCTTTTTCTCCCCCACCTGCCACATCTGATGGGTCACCAAAGTCTGCCAATTTTACCTTTTACCTTTACATTTCTTGAGCATATCTGCTCCAGTTCACATTTGCCATCATTACCCCAATTCAAGTCTGGTTTACTGCAATCTCCTCAAAAATGGCTTCAATTCTCTCCTGCTTAAAGTCATTCAATGCCTTCTTGTGGCATGTAAACTCTAAAGTGTCCTCCAAAGCCCTCTGAGATCTCTTTGGCCTCCTCTCCAGACTCATTTCACACCTTAAAATGAGTCTCACAGTTTATAATTGTCTCACAGTTTATAATTCAACAAAGCCACATCACTTATGTACACACACTGAGCCACCATGCACAGAAACTCCCCTCCCTCCCCTTGTCCAGCAGCCCCCTCTTCCTGGAACATTTACCACCTCACTCACACCTTCTCTCCTTACCTGGCTAACTCTGATTGGTTCTCTAAGACTCAGCTCAGGCAACGTTTTTCTGAACCTCCCTGTGCTCCACTTCCATTTGGGTTGGGTGTACCTCCTCTGTGATCCTAGAATGCCCTGTGCATGCATCTGTCACTGTGTCATCTCTGACACCTGACACCCCTTGCCCTCATTTCCACCCCAATACCGAGTGCTGTCAATTCTATCTCCAAAACACATCTCTGATCCATCCATGTCTTTCTCTCCCCACTGCTCATACCTAATTTAAGCGTCTCCCACTTTACTTTCTGTGGTAGCCTCCCTACTGATCTTTCCAGTTCCACTGGCCCCTCTTCTGCTAAGTAGCAGCCAGAAGGATCTTTTCAAAGTCATACCTATAGGTCATGAAATTCCTCTGTAGAAACTTCTTCACTGACTTTCCTACCCTGAGAATAATGTGGCCTCCCAAGGCCCTGCCCACCCCCCATCTCCAGCCTCAGCTCCCATTATTCTCACCTCCTCACCAAGCTCCAGCCATAGGATTCTCAAACCAGATAAATTCATTCTTTCCCCAGGGCCTTCAGTACAAGCTACTCCCTTTGCTCAGATCATTCATCCCTTGACTTTGTATGTCTTGCTCCTACTCATCTTTCAAGCTTCAGCTGAGATATCATTTTCTCAGAGAGGCTTTTCATGTCCCCAGTCTCACTTAGCTCCTTCTGTTCTCACTCATAGTACCAGCTGTTTTCATTCACAAAATTATGTTTATTTATTTGTTTAATGTCTCTCTTTATCATACCCTAAGCTCTGTGAGGAGCATAATCAGGTGTGGGTTTTGTTTTGTTTCTAACCTCTGTATACCTGGCACCCATCACAGGGAATACATAATAAATGGATGAATTAATTAATTAATTAATTAATTGACCATATTATTTTTTAATTATCTCTTCCCCCACTAGTTGGTTTTCCTTATGCACAGCATTCATATAGAGGTGTTCCATAAATTTTACTGACTAAATGCCCAACAAATGCATTGATGATTAAGAACTGATTTATTGTGGCTTATGTTTACTCAAGAAATTCTAAGTTTTAAAAATAATATAATTTTTATCATTTTAGGTGACTTCATTCCATATTTCTGAAATTAGCCTAAAATAAGTTTTATTCTTTTTTTTTTTTTTTTTCCGGTATGCGGGCCTCTCACTGTTGTGGCCTCTCCCGTTGCGGGGCACAGGCTCTGGACGCACAGGCTCAGCGGCCATGGCTCACGGGCCCAGCCGCTCTGCGGCATGTGGGATCTTCCCGGACCGGGGCACGAACCCGTGTTCCCTGCATCGGCAGGCGGATTCTCAACCACTGCGCCACCAGGGAAGCCCAATTCATACTTTTAAGAGACATGAAGACATACATATTTCTGGGGAAGTCATTTGAATATATTTTGGAAATCTCAAATTTCTAATTATATTATATAAAGGATTTGCTGAAGCATCTAATCTGTGCATCTGCTTCTAAAGGGCTTTATTAATATTATTTTAGGTGGCTTGCCACCTCTGGTGTCCTAAAAGTCTTCTGCTGAAAAGTCCACTGTATTAAAGAAATTTTTCTCCTTGTGTCTTTTCTGAACTACTACTAGTGTCATAAGCTGACAAAATTGTTCATTGTACATTTTTTAACTTTATTACTATATTTTAAAATTGTTTATAACATCTTTTTGAAGCCCCAAGATGGCATAGTTAAATCCAGATACTATATCATGAGCAGATCTGGTGTTAAAATTTTAAGACTGGGGGGAAAAAATTCTCCCTAGAGCTTTTTACTTTGAAAAAGAAAGGAAAATTATACATACTATATCAATATGAAATTATTAAAGCAGTACACACAATTGAAACCTGAATATACAAACATAAAAGATCACCATGATGACTAAAGAATCTTCATCGAGTTAAGTGTCTTATAGCAGCTGGAATTAGAGTTCCCTCTGGATACACTAGTCTGGAGCTGCGGTTACAATCTGCTTTCCAAAGGAGCATCCAATTAATCCCTCTTCCTTTTACCCTCACATGTAGATTATTAGTTCCACAATTACTCTCCTTGGCCTCTATTTGGAGAAATGTCAACAGTTGCTTTAACTCTTGAATATTTCATTGCGTTTGAAAAATCCAATTCCACTCAAAAATCCCTTATTTTGTTTGTTTGTGGTGCACACATCTTAAAAAAAATTTTTTTCAATACAGATTGTCTGTTTCAAAGGCTCAAGAACAAAGAATTTTATGCTTTTTTTCTCTTCCTTTAGACCCCTCTTTTCAATTGAAAATAGAAACATCTTGAATTGCAATAATATTTAAGATTTCAGAATAACTGCCACCAGAGTAGAAAATTTCCATTTCTAATTTTCCCTAAATTTTCATCTTGAAAAACAAAATTGGTCTTGGTTAAGAAGGGTGATTCTAATGGGTAATATATTACAAATTTTCCAAAACACTAAAATTGTGATTCTCAACATTATGAACTATTTGGTGTGGGGTTTTTTTCCAAGTAAAAAAAATCCATCTATTTACTAACAGGGTTTATCCTACACACATAAAGCCAAAATTAATTTTCCATTGAGTTGACCAGGGACTGGATTTACTATAATACAATTGTCTTTTTGGTTCAGAATATAAGTATATCTATAATTATGTATGCACAAATGATGAAAATCTGTTTTGTCATCTTAAAAGATTTATATCTTTATTATATAAATTAGTAAGAAAGACACTAGAACCCTCAAGAGATAAATGGATAAAGAACATGGAACAAGCAATTCACAAATAATCCAGAATGGACCCAAAATTATTATGTGAAAAATATCTCTCCAGAGTGTTGGTTATAAAAGTGAGAAATGGGAAATGATTTAAATAAAAAATTAAAATGTGAGAAATGGCTGACATACAATGGAATATTATACAGCCATTTAAAATCAGTTTAGGATAAATTATTAATAATCTGGGAAAAGATTCTACCATGTGAAAAAAAATAGAATGCAGTTATATGTAATTAAATACAATGCAGTCATAACTTTCTCAAAAACACAAAAACTATGGGTTATTATTCTGCTTTAAAAAGAAAGGAAATTCTCATACATGCTACAACATGGATGAAAGTTAAAGACATTATGCTAATGAACTAAGCCAGTCAAAAATACAGTATGGGGGCTTCCCTGGTGGCGCAGTGGTTGCGCGTCCGCCTGCCGATGCAGGGGAACCGGGTTCGCGCCCCGGTCTGGGAGGATCCCACATGCCGCGGAGCGGCTGGGCCCGTGAGCCGTGGCCGCTGGGCCTGCGCGTCCGGAGCCTGTGCTCCGCGATGGGAGAGGCCACAACAGTGAGAGGCCCACGTACCACACAAAAAAAAAAAAAAAAAAAAAAAAAAATACAGTATGATTCTACTTTTATGAGGTATCTAGAGGAGTCAAATTCATAGACACAGAAAGTAAAATGGTGGTTCCCAGGGGCAGAGGGGTTGGGGGGAAATGGAGAGTTAGTGCTTAATAGGTGCAGAGCTGCAGTTGGGAAGATGAAAAAGTTCTGGGGATGGAAAATGGTGATGGCTGCAGAATAATATGAATGTACTTAATACCACAGAACTGTACACTTAAGAATGATTTAAATGGTAAATTGTATGTTATGTATATTTTACCACACAAAAAGGATAGTATTGAGTTTCCATATACCCTTTAACTAGATACCACTGGTGTTAACATTCAACATAATCATAGCACAATTATCAAAACTAAGAAAAGAACACTGGTACAATACTATTAACCAAACTACAGACTTTATTCAGATCTTACCAGTAGTTCCACTAATGTTCCTTTTTTCTGTTCCAGAATTTAGAACATAAAACCTTTTTGTAATAACAGCAACAACAAAAACATGTAAATCCTTTATAAAATAATTTCCTATTTGGTTTCTTTAAGCTATAACCCTTATCATTATATTTTAAATATCTTCAAATTTACCCAAAAAAAAGGTTTAGAAAGTTATCTGTTGTATAAAGCAAGTTCATCTTGTTTTATACAATAGAATTGTGGTTGATAACTGAATAAAGGCAGCTGGCTTGGGGGATCATATTAGTTAAAATTAAGTTATAACTAGAACTAAAATTAAAATTAAAACTATTAAACAATGTGGCTGTTTATCTCTGTCATATAGCAGTCCATAGGTGGGTGGTCCACAGATGATATAGAAGCCCTGTGGTGTCAGGATGTCCAGCTTCTTCTACCTGTTCTTCTGCATGCATGGCTTCCATTCCCAAGATCATGATCTAAAACAGCTGCAGAGCTCCAGCCATTACATACACATTCCAGGCAGCAAGAAGGAAGAAAGAAGGGCAGAAATGTTTTCCCTCTCCCATTAAAGACAATATTCAAAAGCTGCACTTCCACTTACATTGCATTGGCCAGTACTGAATCATGTGGCCACATCTAACCATAAAGGAGGCTGGGGATTACAGTATGTATTCCAGGATGGTATGGACCCTGTAAAAAACACTGGGAGTTCAATGACTAAGAAGGGTAGATGTGGAGAAGAATTTTGGAGGACAAGTCTCTGCAACATGAAGTATCCTTCATTTTGGACTTAAGAATAAACTAGAGTCTGGAGAAAACAGTGACAAAAAAATTTTCTCTACCTTGATCACTGGCAAACATGTGTTTTCATTACAGAGGAGAAGTTATTGCAAAATATGCTACAGCCCCTAATCTGGTGGGTAGAGGTATCCTTGGAATCCATATGAACTGCTGAATTGGAGTCAATGAGTCTCTACCTTTAGACAACACACAAATTAATTCAAAAAATATTTGTGGAGCATCTACAATGTTATTGAGCACATACTTGGAGCTAAGCTAGGTACTCTGAGGAGTTTAAAAAATATATATAAAAAAATTTTTTTTAAGTAAAACATATTCCTTACACTCTAGACTTACATTTCTATTAAGGAATAAAGATTTTCAGATGAGGAATGACAACATAAAACAAAGGTAAACTGAATATTGGATTTCCCCCAACCCCTTCCAGTACCATACCATCACCTTCCAGATCAGGATGTGGTTTTTGTGACTATTGACTAACAAGGTTTCCATCCAATAGGTTGAGACCTATTAATAAGTTCAGATGCCCTACCTGATCAAACTTTCATAGTTGCCATCCCCCTTTCAGCTTCGCAACAGGGAGAAAGTTCAGCATGCATCCCAACTCAGGATCTTTATTTCACAAACCTTCCTCCCACCAATCAACACTCAACTGGACCTCACCATTTTGGCCCTCCACACCAGCTAGTTCTTCTGGGGGAAAAATAGTCCCTCTTTACAAAAAGACTGGGGCAGGTCTGGTTTCAAGAAATCAGATTTTCTAAAATAATTTGAGATCCTCAAGAAAACAAAATACAAAAAGACCATTAAATGTGTTTTAACTATTAAAAGAAGTAGGCAGATGTTCATTCTCTTTATCTGTATGAAAAATTTCCTTTCCTGACATTGAGTCATATTCACTTTTCCCAAGAGGGAATAAAATGTTCCCTGTAAAAGCACAACCTTTTCTTTTTCCAGTGTTCTGGACCCATGCCAACATAACAGAAACAGTCAAATAAAGGGCTGTGATAAGCTCCTCAGGTGCCAGGGGAATGTTATCAGAGGAAATCATCTTCCTCCCTGTGACAAGATGTATGGATCCTCAGCATACTCACAAAAAAATTGGGGTCCCCAAGGAGTAGAAATTCATCAAATACTCAGTGGGGAATTGTGCACAAAACAGCAATGGAAACCAGTGGGAACACAATTTTATTAACTCCAAAAAGTTTGGTTCTTAGGAATAGTTCCCAGATTGATATGCCTGGAGACAAAGGACTTTTAGTGACAAATCTGATAAAATATGTGAGAAACACTGTCTTTCCTCGCTTAAGTTTCCAATATTAAATCCGGAGGACGGTTTCAGTCTATAAAATATAGTCATTATATAATCTATTGTGCCACAGCAGGGACACAAATTTAATGCACTTGGATGTACAAAAAATTCAGAAATGCAATCTCTTTTATTTTGTCTATAACTAAATAGGTCTTTGTCACCTGCTGGGTGACAGGGAAGAAAAATAAATGACCAATCTGGTTGAAGTTGTGCTTGGTTTCTCCAGGAAAGAAAGCTGAGTCCCAGGTTTTTCATTCTTAACTGTCCTTTGCTTTCATTCAAGATGGCATCCAAGGATGGGGTAAATGGGTGTGGCTCGAGTTACCAGGTGGAAGTGTCCTCAGGTGATTAGGTGTAGTGTATTTTGATGCCTTTGGTCTCGGGAGCAACATCTATTGCCCAACAGTTTACTGCCTGACTTGCTAGTATGTGTGGCTAAAGCCTGTGGCTACTGTGATATCAGGTCTGTTCTTTTGACTTAAGAACTGCTCCCAGGAAAAAACTGAAAGAGAAATTAAGGAAACACTCCCATTTACCGTTGCAACAAAAAGAATAAAATACCTAGGAATAAACCTACCAAAGGAGACAAAAGACCTGCATGCAGAAAACTATAAGACACTGTTGAAAGAAAGTAAAGATGATACCAACAGATGGAGAGATATACCATGTTCTTGGATTGGAAGAATCAACATTGTGATAATGACTATACTACCCAAAGCAATCTACAGATTCAATGCAATCCCTATCAAA
>NC_041218.1:56878067-56878531 GCF_002837175.3 Physeter macrocephalus
AACAAACACATGAAGGATGCTCAACATCACTAATCATTAGAGAAATGCAAATCAAAACTACATTGTAAAGCAATTATAATCCAATAAAGATGTTAAAAAAAAAACTACAATGAGGTATTACCTCCCACTGGTCAGAATGGCTGTAAAGCAATTATAATCCAATAAAGATGTTAAAAAAAAAACTACAATGAGGTATTACCTCCCACTGGTCAGAATGGCCATCAACAAAAAATCTACAAACAATAAGTGCTGGAGAGGGTGTGGAGAAAAGGGAATCCTCCTGCACTGTTGGTGGGAATGTAAATTTATACAGTCACTATGGAGAACTGTATGGAGGTTCCTTAAAAAACTAAAAATAGAACTACCATATGACCCAGCAATCCCACTACTAGGCATATACCCTGAGAAAACCATAATTCAAAGAGTCATGTACCACAATGTTCATTGCAGCACTGTTTACAAAA
>NC_041218.1:56878899-56885528 GCF_002837175.3 Physeter macrocephalus
GATAGCTAGTGGGAAGCAGCCACATAGCACAGGGAGATCAGCTCGGTGCTTTGTGACAACCTAGAGGGGTGGGATAGGGAGGGTGGGAGGGATGCTAGAGGGAGGGGATATGGGGATATATGTATACTTATAGCTGATTCATTTTGTTATACAGCAGAAACTAACACAACATTGTAAAGCAATTATACTCCAATAAAGATGTTAAAAAAAAACCAAAAAAAAAGAACTGCTCCCAGGAACCCCTGGGCACTGCTGGTGAGAATGTAAATTGGCATAGCCAATATGAAAAGCAGTATGGAGATTCCTCAAATAGTGAAAAATAGAACTACCATTGATCAATCTTTCTTCTGGGTATATATCCAAAGGAAATGAAAACAGGATCTCAGAAAGACATCTGCATTTCTATTTATTCACTATAGCCAAGGTATGTAAACAACCTATTGTCTCCATCAATGGACAAATGAATAAAGATGTGGTATATATATACACAATGGAATACTTTTCAGTCATGAGAAAGAAGGAAATCCTGTCATTTGCAACAACATAGATGGGGCTTGAGGGCATTATGCTAAGTGAAATAAGTCAGGCAGAGAAAGATAAATACTGTATGATCTCACTTAGACAAGGAATCTAAAAAAGTCAAACTCATAGAAGTAGAAAAGTGGTTGCCAAGGGTTGGGGTAGGGGGGAAATGGGAAGATGTTGGTCAAAGGGTACAAACTTGCAGTTATAAGATGAATATGCTCTGGGGAGCTAATGAAGAGCTTGGTGATTATAGTTAATAATACTGTATTATACACTTGCAAGTTGCTAAGAAAGTAGATCTTAAATGTTCTCACCACAAAAAAGAAGTGGTAATTATGTGAGGTGATGGAGGTGTTAGCTAACACTATGGTGGTCATCATTTTGCAATATGTAAGCGTATCAAGTCAACAGGTCATACACCTTAAATTTCAACAATGTTATATGTCCATTATATCTCCATAAAGCTGGAAAAATATAAAAGAACTGTTCCCATCTTTCCAATAGAAGTTTCCATACTGTGACCTAGAAATAAATTAGATCTACATTCTGGCTTGGGTTTCCTAAACCAGTTTCCTCTAAAGCAAACATTTCAGCCTGGGAACTGTCTCATGCAAGGAAATATATATATTTGGACAATAACTCATTCATCTCTTGGTTCCATGTATCTCCTACCAGAAGGATTTATCCAGGAAAAAAAATGATGGCTATTGAATTTTTCTATTCCAATAGAGTGAGTGATTCATTCATTGGAGGTCTAAGTGATGGTCATAAATAGAAATATAGAACACAAGTGCTGGAAGGAAGTAATCTCTATTCTATAGGCCTTAGGAAACTGAGGCTAGGCTAACTGAAGAGACTTACTCAAAGCCACCTAGTTAGTTATTGGCAGAGATGGAATTTGAATCTGGGATCCCTGACTCTTAACTATTCCACAGGCGTTTAAAAGGTACCTCTTAAATTTACCTAAATTATTACTGATTTGCTACAAACTAAACCAGTCTTTATTTTCACTTAGCAATAATTAAAATGTTAGTGTGCATTTTGTTATTACATTTTTTAAGTAGCCAAATTGGGATATGAATAATCTTCATTAATATGAATTAAAGTCTTTAACTTTCATACAAATATCTATTTTAAAACTGGAACAGTTCTGAATCAATGTGAAAGACAGAACACTGGAATTTTCTCCTAGGTACTATGTCTTTGGAATGCTTTATTTCAAGCAAGTGTTTTTTTTTTTTTTTCTGTGGTACGCGGGCCTCCCTCTGCTGTGGCCTCTTCCGTTGCAGAGCAGAGGCTCCGGACGCGCAGGCCCAGCGGCCGTGGCTCACGGGCCCAGCCGCTCCGCGGCATGTGGGATCTTCCCAGACCGGGGCGCGAACCCGGTTCCCCTGCATCGGCAGGCGGACGCGCAACCACTGCGCCACCAGGGAAGCCCCCAAGCAAGTGTTTTTAATAACACCAAACAAACTAATTCTAAGAGTTCTTTTACTTTTAAAAATTAGAAAAAGAAATGCCCAAAGAAAGAATTTGGATGGATTGGTAATTGACTATTCCAAATCATAATTACACTTTATGTTATGTCCCCATATAGGTCAAAGAACAGAATTATCTGACTCCAACTTTAAAATCCTCTTGAGAAACTCTCCCGCAGAGCTTGTCTCCCAGCCACGTCTATACATGTGCCTCTGTGGATAATACATTAATACCACTCACAATAGAAGGTATTGTTCTTTATAGCTAGTCAAATTAATTATTTGAGCACCCCAGGATGTACAACATGAAAGAACAGCTTTATAGATATTCAGGGCACTATATAATATGCCATGGTGAATTATTGACTCTAATGAGAACATCCTCAAAAGGCTGAACTCCCAGGGGTGCTGGCTGAAGAACTGGGAGGAGGGGCTCATACGTTAAATCAATAATTAGGAAGACAGAAGGAAGAGAGACAGATTGGGCAAGAGATTTCTGAAAATTGAACATTTGTCATCTGTGTATCACCCTTGCTGATGATTCATTAAATGAAGATTAACTTCAGTAACTTATTGACCAAACTGCCAATAAATCCTGAGCTCTATTGCCTGCGATGCATGAAATGGACAAGTCTGGATATATTGCCAAGGGAGCTAAGTGTGATATGATTTAAAGAAATTCATGAGCTGGTATTGTGTTAGTTATGTATGTTTCACATTTGTATACCATGCTGAGTATTGTGTCAGGTTGATACGGGATGTAAAAAGAAGCAAATAACATTCTTAAAGGAGTTTATAGTTTATCTACAGACATCAACTATGCATATATGATGCTACTCAAGAGAATTTACCCATATTTCTAAAACTGCCGACTGTAGTCGGTGGCAACATGGAATTGTATCTTTTACCTCATCACTGACTCTATCTCATGCTAACATTTTAATAAGTCAACTTTCCTTAAAAACAGATTGTTAAAAAAAAAAAGAGAAAAAAGGGCTCCCCTGGTGGCGCAGTGGTTAAGAATCTGTCTGCCAATGCACGGGACACGGGTTTGAGCCCTGGTCTGGGAAGATCCCACATGCCATGGAGCAACTAAGCCTGTGCGTCACAACTAATGAGCCTGTGCTCTAGAGCCCACGAGCCACAACTATTAAGCCCACGTACCACAACTACTGAAGCCTGCGCACCTAGAGCCCGTGCTCCACAACAAGAGAAGGCACCGCAATGAGAAGCCCGCGCGCCGCAACGAAGAGTAGCCCCCGCTCACCACAACTAGAGAAAGCCCGCGTGCAACAACGCAGCCAAAAATAAATATAAATAAAATAAATAAATTGGGCTTCCCTGGTGGCGCAGTGGTGAGAGTCCGCCTGCCGATGCAGGGGACACGGGTTTGTGCCCCGGTCAGGGAAGATCCCACATGCCGCGCAGCGGCTAGGCCTGTGAGCCATCCATGGTCACTGGGCCTGTGCGTCCGGGGCCTGTGCTTCGCAATGGGATAGGCCACAACAGTGAGGGGCCCGCGTACCGCAATAAACAAACAAACAAATAAATAAATTAATAAATAAATTTACTTATTTAAAAAAAGATTGTTTCAGTTCTTGTCATACATTCAACCAAGAGGACAGTGAGATGATACATGTTTTGTGAAACATGACTGAAATAAGGAAAAGTGTAATTATAGACTTCAGTGAAATTTTCAGAAGCACTCCTGGTCTTCTAGGATCACTTATGTATATTGCATTAAAGGCTTTTCTGCCTGTGTAAATCAAATGTGGAAGAGTGATGTTTTCAGACCACCTCTCAAAGAGATGCAATCAGTTAAGGTCCTGGTACATGAGCAGAAATCCACAACAATCAGCTCCTAATACAAATAAAGAAATACTAATACTAATAAAGAAATGAATCTATATATATTCTGCACTACTCAGAGATGTTTCAAAGATAACTAGCAATTTGAGGTCTTAGGGAAATAAGAAAGGAGGTGTTATGGAATCCTCCATTCTTTGGTTTCTATGGCAGTGTCAGGAGGGTTGGGGATGAGTCCGCAGATGTTTGGGATTTGCTGGGTTCCCTCCACTATACTCTCCCTTCCATCTGCCCCATGCTCAGCTCAGACTACTCACATAAAGAATCAATTCCCACCAACACATCCTCAGACAAGGGCAGCACAGTGTCAAGGTCTGTCTTGCTCCTGGACCCTTCTATTTATTGCCAAGGCTTCTAGAACCTGATTTCTGCTCCCTTCAACCTACTTTCTAGTACCTTCATGACTGGGTCTTCTAGCCTAGGCTCTGGGTCCCTGTTGCAGTCTCACCCCACCTACCTATTCTTTAGCCTGAGATGTTATTGCAGGTGAAGTTCCAACACACACACACACACACACACACACACACACACACACACACACACACAGAGTTTCCTCATTCTGAGATTCTATGAGAGAACAATGGTAACTGTGGCAACCCTTGTTATCTCTCTATGGATTTTTTGAAAAGATTGATGTTTTGTATTGTTTTTCATCCTAGGAAACACTGGCCTCAAAAGGCAAAAAGTCTCTGGCAAGAGAAATGTTTCTAGAAAGCCCTGAAAATACAATCTCCTTTCATGACAGTTAGCAAAATATCTTCTGTCACTTCTGGGGCTCTCATATCCCCTCTGTGCAGTATTCATAGCATTCAAGTATATTAAGCATTCGCATCATTTATATGTGGCCCAGCCTCTGTTCTAATCCTATGTATTAGTACAGTTAACTGCAGCTCACTCGGTGCTGCTGTTTGCACAGTTGGATATGTTGGATAGAATGAGTTCACCCCTTCAAAGATGAGCTTAAAGCTGCCATCTAGTAGTGTCTTTCTTTTTTACACCTACAACCATTCCTCATTGTTCTCACAAGCACAGTGAGTTTTAATGAAGTCATATCTTTTAGTGTAACGCCGCAGGTGCACAAATGCTGATAAACCTCCTTAACTCACTGTCCGATCAGCATGTTTATCTTCAAGCTGCAGAATGTATTTAATTATAAGATATGAAAAGGTCCTTCAGATTTGTTCTCTGGGCCTGGAACTAATGACTCATCCATAAAGTGCTGTGTCTCCCCAAAGGTTATAATGACTATTTGCTGATCATTTGAAGGACTCATTCATGGTAGCATCTGGACTGCAAGCTATAGAAATTTCTTTTAAAAGTAAAGAAAGAAATAGCTTCTAAAGACCCAGGAAATTTTACCAAACATATATTTAACACAAACACACACTGGTGTGAATATATATGAATATATACAGACACATGAATGCTATAAGGAATTCTCTCTCAAAAATCTTAAAATGGGAATACCTCTCAGAAGTTATTAACATCTTAGTGTAAATTAAACTTAATCACATTGCTTTCCTTAAGACTAGGTTTCTGAGGGAATGGGAGTTTGACCTGGAAATTGGAAGGGAGATGCCTGAGGAAGGTATGGTTGTTAAAAAGAGGGGAGAAAAGGGTTTTGGAGAGCAGAACTCTATCCAGTAAGACAGGGCTGAGAAGGTTCCTTTGGAAGGAGAACACCATGCATTCAATATTGTGAAAATGACTATACTACCCAAAGCAATCTACAGATTCAGTGTAATCTCTATCAAATTACCAATGGCATTTTTCACAGAACTAGAACAAAAAGTCTTAAAATTTGTGTGGAGACACAAAAGACCCCGAATAGCCAAAGCAATCCTGAGAAAGAAAAACGGAGCTGGAGGAATCAGGCTCCCTGACTTCAGACTATACTACAAAGCTACAGTAATCAAAACAGTATGGTACTGGTACAAAAACAGAAATAGAGATCAATGGAACAGGACAGAAAACCCAGAGATAAACCCACACACCTATGGTCAACTAATCTATGACAAAGGAGGCAAGAATACACAATGGAGAAAAGATAGTCTCTTCAATAAGTGGTGATGGGGAAACTGGACAGCTACATGTAAAAGAATGAAATTAGAAAACTCCTTAACACCATATACAAAAATAAATTCAAAATGGATTAAAGACCTAAATGTAAGACCGGACACTATGAAACTCTTAGAGGAAAACAAAGGAATAACACTCTTTGACATATATCACAGCAAGATCTTTTATGATCCACCTCCTAGAGTAATGAAAATAAAAACAAAAATAAACAAATGGGTACCATATGACCCAGCAATCCCACTACTGGGCATATACCCTGAGAAGACCATAATTCAAAAAGAGTAATGTACCACAGTGTTCACTGAAGCACTATTTACAATAGCCAGGTCATGGAAACAACCTAAATGTCCATCCACAGATGAATGGATAAAGAAGATGTGGTACATGTATACAATGGAATATTACTCAGCCATAAAAGGAATGAAATTGGGTCATCTATAGAGATGTGGATGGACCTAGAGACTGTCATACAGAGTGAAGTAAGTCAGAAAGAGAAAAACAAATACTGTATATTAACACATACGTGGAATCTAGAAAAATGGTACAGATAAACCTGTTTGCAAGGCAGAAATAGAGACATAGACATAGAGAACAAATGTATGGACACCAAGCGGGGGGGGGAAGCGAGGGGGGGGGATGAACTGGGAGATTGGGATTGACATATATACACTAATATGCATAAAA
>NC_041218.1:56885542-56898883 GCF_002837175.3 Physeter macrocephalus
AAAATAGATAACTAATGAGAACCTGCTGTATAGCACAGGGAACTCTACTCAGGGCCCTGTGGTGACCTAAATGGGAAGGAAATCCAAAAGAGACGGGCTATATGTATGCATAAAGCTGATTCACTTTGCCATACAGCAGAAATTAACACAACATTGTAAATCAACTATACTCCAATTAAAAAAAAAAAAAAACTTGATCCCAATTTTGGAAATATAAAAACAAAAGGTCCGGGGCTTCCCTGGTGGCACAGTGGTTGAGAGTCCGCCTGCTGATTCAGGGGACGCGGTTTCGTGTCCCAGTCCGGGAGGATCCCGTAGGCCGCAGAGCGGCTAGGCCCGTGAGCCACGGGCTCTGAGCCTGCGTGTCCGGAGCCTGCGCTCCGCAACGGGAGAGGCCACAACAGCAAGAGGCCCATGTACCGCAAAAAAAAAAAAAAAAAAAAACAACGTCCATCTGCCAAGAAGTTTCTTTTCACATATTTGTGCTTAATGCACGTGGAACTGTCATATATGGACTTATTCCCAACTCCACCATTGATAATTATCACAGTGCAATTTTTTAGAATATTCCATCCTTTTTTGATCTGAAATGCCATTTTCATCATATATTAAAATTCCTTATTCACATTTCTGTGTTTATATCTATTCTAATACTATACTTGTTTAATACTTTCACTAAAAACAGTGTCACAAATTTTAGAGTATCTTAAGATATTAAAATGTCCTATATATCATTATGAGATTTAGATACATATTTCTATGTGTGTACTATAATTTGATAAAATTTTGTAATCTGTTCCATAAGCATTATGCTCAGCTTTTATTAAAGATATGCCTATGATACATACACACACACACACACACACACCACACACACATACATACATAAACACATATGGAGAGAGAGAAACTGATTGAGTGGAGAGACTTAGTCAAATTGAGATTGAGAGAGAAAAAGAGTTGCTATGGAAAATGGAAACCTTTCAAAATTATGTTTTCTAACTTTGTTGTTACAGATGGAAACACACAGATTTTCATATTGATTGTATATCTACCAAAGTTGTTAAATTCTCTAATTGTAAAGATTTTAGATCAAAAAAAAAAAAGAGAGAGAGAAGGCTGCAGGATCCTAAGAGAAGAGAAAAAGGCAAACTAAGAATGTACGAGGACTGAGAGAGTAGCATGGACATATATACACTAGCAAATGTAAAAGAGATAGCTAGTGGGAAGCAGCCACATAGCACAGGGAGATCAGCTTGGTGCTTTGTGACCACCTAGAGGGGTGGGATGAGGGGGTGGGAGGGAGACACAAGAGGGAGGCAATATGGGGATATATGTATATGTATAGCTGACTTACTTTGTTATACAGCAGAAACTAACACACCATTATAAAGTAATTATACTCCAATAAAGATAAATAAATAAATAAATAATTAAAAAAAAAATGTACAAGGAAGGCCCAACAAGCATGGGCATCCTTGCCCATAGGGCAAAGATGGGGAGGGCAGAAGGGAGACAAGATTTAGTCCCAAAGACAAACAGGCTTGGTGGAAAGTGCATGAATTGAGAGTTAGATAAGTCATTTAACCTCTAAGCATCTTTTCATTTGCCTATCTCACCTCACAGCTATTAGTGTAATATAAGATCATGCCTTTAGGAACAGCTTAGTGGAGAGTGTTTTACACAGGTTTGATCCCTGGTCCGGGAAGATCCCACATGCTGTAGAGCAGCTAAGCCCACGCGCCACAACTATTGAAGCCCGCACGCCTAGAGCCTGTGCTCTGCAACAAGAGAAGCCACCGCAATGAGAAGCCTGCGCACCGTAACAACGACCCAACGTCTTGGAGCTCAGTAAGGAGGCAGATGGGTAAATAACCACAACACAAGATGCAAAATATACATTTAGCATAAAGTGCTATGGGGATAAGGAAGAAGAGGAACCATCTCTGCCTGGGGAAAATCGAGGCTTTTCAGAGTAGGAGGTGGTTGAGCTGGGTCCTGCTTTACAAGGAGTTCACACGCGGGGACAGTGGAAAGTCAGAGCGAGCAGCAAGGGCAGAGGTAGCCAGCCCCAGGCAGCGAGTCTGTGCTGCTCAGGGCTGCTGGGCTTAAAGAAGAAAAAGCACAGGAATGCCAGATCTCATAACTAACTCCCCTGGCCTGATTCCACGCTCACCAAGCCGCCCTCTGATGATAATTTGGCTTCCTACTTAGATCTGCCTGTAGGAAGAGCACATGCTGGTCAAGGAGCTGGAGTATCCAGTCCACTAGATGATTATATTTCTCATTGTAAATTAATACTTCAGCATAAAGGCTGATGCATTTTTCAAAGTACAGGAATGAAACTATCACTTATAAGGCAAATGCAAAGGAAATTAGGTGAAAATTCACCAGGAAATCAGGCTGCCAGTGTGGACAATGACAGAAAGGCTGTGCAAACACCACAGGTAACTTCCGGAAATGGGCTCCTGACAAAGTGTATTACACAGCACGTTTTCTCCCCCACATGAAGTGTTCCCTTTCACATTTTTCTCCATTGTTATAATCCCCTCAAACAGCCCAGCCAAAAGTAAGCATCAAATGTCAGTCATCCCAGACTCCTGGAAACCCAGGCCTGCAGGGTAGGTTGTGCCTTCTTTACCAAATCCTTTACCTTTCCTCTTATGGGCTGAACTGTGTCCCTCCAAAATTTGTAGGTTGAAACCATAACCCCCAGCACCTCAGAATGTGGCTGTATTTGGAAATACGGCCTTTAGATTGGTAATTAAAGCTAAATGAGGTCATTAGGGTGGGCCCTAATCCAATATGACTGGTCTCCTTTTAAGAAGAGGATGTTGGAAAACAGACATACTCAGAAGGAAGACCATGTGAAGACAGAGGGAGAAGACGGCTATCTGCAAGCCAAGGAGAGAGGCCTCAGAAGGAAATCAACCCCGCCGACACCTTAATCTCAGGCTTCTTACCTCCAGGACTGTGAGAAAATAAATTTCTGTTGCTTAAGCCACTCAGTCTGTGGACCTTTGTTCTGGCAGCCCTAGCAAGTCAATATATTTCCTTTCAGATTCTTCCCCCAACCACTCCAACAAAAGATGCCTATCCGGGACATTCAAAACCCAAAAGGTTGTCTACTGCCATTAGCAGGAATGCATTTTAGTCCCTCATGCTTACTGTCAATTACTCAAGTGGATGACTTTGGAGCCTCAACCATGATAAACATTGTCTAGTCTCACTAAAGTAACCAAAGACATAATTTCTAAGGCATGAGGTCCTGAAAGTGTAACAAACTGCACAAAGTTCTTGACACAGAAAAGATGAAGAATTTATACACTGAAAGTACAAAAATGTATGATTGTGCTTATTTTGTGGTGATATTTTTTTAATTTCTATTTTAAAAAGTTAATACCTTGCTGGACAGGTGAGCCACAGAGGATCAGACCACCATCCAGCTAGTTCCTGAAGATCTTTACCCTGTAACAATCAGAACTTACTTGAGAAACTCCTAAATCTCTCTTTTTAATGATTCATTTCTGAATGGGTAAAGTGTCTCAGTTTCAGACTTATAGTTTTGACATCTGCTCCCTTGCAAGGCTATATCAAGGAAAATTAGCTTGAGAAATTGGAACGCTTTCAGTTTGCAACTGGAACTGGGGTCAAGTATGTTTCATTCTTCCCCTTGTTCACTTGTTTTTACAATTTCTTTTTTGTGAGAAGGAAAACTAACATTTTTTTCCTTATAAAAATCATCTTTAGATGGGTATTTGTGTGGTTCATTAATATTGATGGATCTTTAATGTGTCCCTTTTAATTTCCACTGAAATATACCACATTTGGAGGGTAAAATAGTCAATTCTCGACACTCAATACCAGCTCCAATTCAATCAGTCTTCCATTGAAAATGGTCTTGTTACATTAACTGATAAGTCATGTGGATTGCATATACCCTTGAAATGATATGATGAAAATGGCACTTCACCTCTGTGGTTTTCCTCCCAAAAACACATGATCCCAGTCAAATCATGAGAAAAGCATGAGACAAATCTCATGTTCCCAGCTGAGGGGAATTTGATTAAATACCTGACCAGTACTCCTCAAAATTATCAAGGTCATCAAAAACCAGGAAAGTCTGGGAACTATCACAACCCAGAGGAGCCTTAGGAGACAAGATGATCAATGTAATATGGACGAGATCTTGGAACAACAACAAAAAAAGGACATTAGATAAAAACAAAGGAAATCTGAATAAAGTATGGACTTCACTTAACAATAATTCTTCAATATTCATTTATTAGTTGTATCAAATGTACCATAGTAGTGTAAGTAATGTAAGATGTTACTAATAGGGGAAACTAATGTGGGGCCTATGGGAACTCTCTGTACTATCTTTACAATTTTTCTGTAAACCCAAAATTGTTCCAAAATAGAGTTTATTAAAAAAAAAATGCTCCAGCTTAACTCATCCCAAAGGCCATCACTGTCTGTAACCAGGCTCTAATACACAGCCAATCTTCACCAAAATTCTAATATGTGGCTCCCCTCCCCTCTGATTTCCTCTCCCAGGGCATCTTTTGTACATATTTCATGTAAGCACTTTATCTTTCAGTAACAAGAGCTTCTTTTAACTTTCAACAGTCGTTTGAGGGCTTCTGCTCCCTCTTCTCTTTAAAACAAATACTTTAGTGGAGGCTTAATATCATCATCCCATCCCTTGGATGGACCAAGCACATGACTCTTGTCTTCATGTTTTCTGCACCAGGATATCTACAACCTCAATTCCTGGGGCAGCTTTCTCACAGCATAAACCCGAAGTTTTCATTAAATAAAGCCTTCTGGGATCAAAGCTCAGCTGCTAGAAGTGGTAGAAAGATGCCAAGATGCCCAGCACTAAATCAGTATGAGGGAAATCGATACCAGGGAGAGCTGGGGTGTACGATTTTCAGCCCTTAGCATTAAAAGTCCTCCAACACTAAAGACATCCAGATGTACGCCACCTGGGACCCAAAGTCCCTAAAGAGAGTGTTCTTTTACTGTTGAATCATTTGTGGTTCGGGTTATTTTTGTTGTTGTTGCTTTTTTGTTTGGTTTTTAACTAATCTGAAAGCAGTGTTTATTTGAAGAAAATGCCCATTGGCCTTGATATTCAACTCACACTCAAGTTGGCTTATAGTCAGAGCCAAGCAGAACCTGATCTTCATTAACTATTCAATAAGAAGAATACAATTAGCCTGGAGTTGGTTTTCAGACCCAAACACAAAGAAAGGCCCACATAAATCTGAGCAGGGATAATTCCATTCTCGCTATAACTGATGTGATGAAGGGGCAAGTAGCAGACATCATATAGAGAGACCACCATTCTCCTCAACACTAGGCTTAAAGGGCACCTTTGCCCCTGCTCAGAAAGCAGGGCAAGATGGCCCTGCCTAGCAAATGTTTATTTAAGGGGATCCTTTTTACTTTGCAAATCATTGATTCAGAAAATATATGGGTGTTAAGAGGAAGAAAGCCTACGTATGCTCAGCACAAAAGCAAGCTGATGTTAGGGAAGAACTGAGCTGCTAGTCCTTCAGGAAGAAAGAAAACTTAATCCTCCAGTGGGCCAGGTGGAATCCGGGAAACCCTCTAAGAAGAAGAGGGTCTGATGACAGAATTGTTATGGATCACATATGCATATATATTCTATTGACCTTTATGGAAATAGGATGTTTCAATTTGTATCAAATAATCATTGCTACCAATCAAATGGATAAATACATAACTGTATCATATAATTAGATGAGTACACAATAATTTTATTCCCTGAATAATAGCTGCCAACTGTTGAGTGATAACTATGTGCCAGGCACTGTGATAAGGACTTCCACTCAGTAGCTCAGTCAATCCTCACAAGAACCCCAGGAAGTAGGATTCACTATTCTCTCCTTCTTATGGCTGAAGATACCAGGGCTCAGAGAAAGTATCAATAAATAGTTCTTCTGAGGTCTCACCAGTTGGTTAGTGGGAGAGACAGGAATGGAGTATGCTTAGCGGGGGCTTGAAGCCTTGGCCTGGTCCCCCCCCTTCCACCACCTCTCCACCTCTCTGGGATGGGTTCTCAGTCCCCCCTCTTCCTTGGCCACTGGCACCCCAGCCAACTCAGGTTTCCCCTCCTAAAACCTGCCCCACCACAGCTGCCACCTGGGGCAGCTACCATTCATGTTGAGGGAGGAGGTCAGACCTGCATTCCTCTGCTTCCACAGAGGCATGAGAAGGTATGAGAAGGATCAGTATCTAGTACAAGCTCACTGGCATCTAACTCTGGATAAGGCACGGTGGTGGCCATCCCCAATCCAGGCTGACAGCCCCATAGAGCATTCTGCAGGTGACTCAGAACTTGAGACTCTGCCATCCAGAGTTAGAGAAATTCCAGTCATTCTTCTAAATTCTGAATGTTCAAGTAATTGGATTATAGCCTAATCCTAAAGAGGAAACAACTTGAGTTGCATATCACCTCTTAAATGAAAGATGCTACAAACTTTTGCAAATTAGCTTTTTTTTTTTTTTTTTTTTTGCAGTACGCGGACCTCTCACTGCTGTGGCCTCTCCTGTTGCGGAGCACAGGCTCCGGACGCGCAGGCCCAGCGGCCATGTCTCACGGGCCCAGCCGCTGCGCGGCATGTGGGATCTCCCCGGACCGGGGCACGAACCCGTGTCCCCTGCATCGGCAGGCGGACTCTCAACCACTGCGCCACCAGGGAAGCCCTAAAAATTAGCTTTGAGTGGTATATTCCAGGTGCTTTTTCAGCTATTGAAGTGGTCACAAAGAAAAGAGGTATTTAAGTCTTAAATGGAATTTCTAATGAGAACTTTATATTATCAGTTTTCCTTCCCACCATAGCAATTCATTTGCAGGTGTGTTTAATGATTTATGTCCATCTTCATCATGTGAAGAATACTCTAGATTGGTGTTTCTCAAACAATTAAAGTGCAAATAAATCACCTGGAGATTTTGTTGAAATGCAGATTCTGACTCAGTGGGCTTGGAGTAGAACATAAGAATCTGCATTTCTAACAAGCTTCCAGGTGATGGTGATGCTGCTGGTTGAGTATATATCCTTGCAGCAAAATATGACCCTCGGACCAGTAGCAATATCTAGACGTTTAACAGAAATTCAGAATTTCTCAACATAACCATACCTACAAAAAAGAATCTTCATTTTAACAAGATCTCTGGGAGATTCATAAGCACATTAAAGTGTGAAAAGCATTATCCTTGACCTTCTGAATCATATCTTCCTCTCTCTATTTCTTCTGCTTTCCAAAGCCACAAGATCAGAAAGAGTCATTGGAACTACTGATAACTGTTCCAAATTTATAATATGGTAGGTCTTAGGAAGGACACATTGAGCTTTGTTTTATTCTCTATCCTGACTCTCCCAAGTATATTCCAGAATTTCTGCTTATGGTCTGAGAATCATTTGTAGCTTTGGTTTAAATATTGGTTTAAAACGTTGGTAGGACCATTATATACAGGCTGCTAAATCTGGAGAAGGGGGCATCTTTAGGGTGTCATGGAGTGCACTTGAGTGGGACCAAAATTTTTCTGACCCATTAGGCTTTGTGAGTAGCTGCAAATTATTCAGAGCCTTAGATAATAAGAACCACAGAGGAGCTCTAAAATTAATGCAATTCACTATTAAATATTCATACTACTTTCTCTCAGAAGTGTAGTAGAATGGTTAGGCACACCAAAAGGCTCAGAGACAGTCTGGATTCAAATTCTACATATGCTTCCTGTGAGTTGTGACACCTTGGGCAAATTACTTAACCTCTCTGTGCCTTAGTTTCCTCATTTAAAACAGGTACGATAACAGTACCTATGTAAAGTTTTAGAAGGATTAAATAAACTAATAAAGCCCTTGGAACCATGCCTTGTGCATAGTAAGCTTTGCAAAGACATCTAAATGCAAACTTGAAAATATGGCTAATTTTTAACATTTCTTTGTAGGGCCTCCACATTTCTATAATTTAGCTTAATTGAATCTGTTGTGCTATGACTAGGTATACACTTTCCCCTCCATTAGAGAGAAGAGGAACACACCCATGGTTCTGTTTACAACAATTAACACATTAAGCATTGAGAAACATGATGAAAGTGGGGTCAGCAGCCATGGCCCCCAAAGGGCATGAAGGTAAGGGCTTGAGGCTATCTCTGTATTTCATGGTCAGACACCAGCTAGGGGAAGAAAATTCAAAATATGCCTCCAGACTCCCAAACACACAGAAAGTCTCACCAGTGTAAAAGCAATTTGTTTTACTTTAATAGTCAGAGATTGTTGTTTTCTGAATGGTTAAGCATTTATCAAAAGCTGTCAAGGTACTGCACAAAATGAAGTTTAAAACTGGATGATTAGCAATTAAATCTCACTCAGTAAATTGGCTAGTCTCAATACAATAAAGTGCAATATGAAAACACTGCTTTTCCACTTAAATAAAAACCTAAGGGGAAAACCCACATAACAGAGATTTTCAGATTTCAACACCCATTCTCTGCCCAAGATATTGAAGATAGGATCAAATATATTGCTACACGTCTGCTACACTCACAGGCTTTTCAGATTCCTGCCCTATGAAACCAGTTTCCCTTGTGTTCCATCAAGTATTTCTTTGTTTTGCCTAGATGATGCTTGTACACTCCTCAAGGTGTACTCCTGGGCAGTATGTGCATTTGAGACTTTTCCCTTCTGACCCCGACTTGGCTGTCTCTGGACCAAAACTGATTTGCAGGCAAGAGAAAACTGCTGAAAATTTCATGACATTTAGACTTTAAAAGCACATGGTAGTGGTTCAATTAGGTTTCCTTACCTAGGATTAAAACCTATTAACGCGAGAGACCTTCAAGATGGTGGGGGAGTAAGACGTAGAGATCACCTTCCTCCCCGCCAAATACATCAGAAATACATCTACATGTGGAACAACTCCTACAAAACACCTATTGAATGCTGGCAGAAGACCTCAGACTTCCCAAAAGGCAAGAAATTCCCCACGTACCTGGGTAGGGCAAGAGAAAAAAGGAAAAAAACAAAAGAATAGGGACGGGACCTGCACCTCTAGGAGGGAGCTGTGAAGGAGGAAAAGCTTCCGCACACTAGGAAGCCCCTTCACTGGTGGAGATGAGGGGTGGGTGGGGGGGAGCTTCGGAGCCATGGAGGAGAGTGCAGCAACAGGGGTGCGGAGGGCAAAGTGGAGATTCCCCCACAGGATCGGTGCCAACCAGCACTCACCAGCTTCAGAGGCTTGTCTGCTCACCCACCAGGACAGGTGGGGGCTGGGAGCTGAGGCTCGGGCCTCAGAGGTCGGATCCCAGGCAGAGGACTGGGGTTGGCTGCATGAACACAGCCTGAGGGGGCGAGTGCGTCACGGCTAGCTGGGAGGGAGTCCGGAAAAAGTCTGGAACTGCCTAAGAGGCAAGAGACCGTTGTCTCGCAGTGCGTGAGGAGAGGGTATTCAGAGCACCACCTAAACGAGCTCCAGAGATGGGCGCCAGCCACGGCTATCAGCGCAGACACCAGAGACGGGCATGAAACACTAAGGCTGCTGCTACAGCCACCAAGAAGCCAGTGTGCAAGCATAGGTCACTATCCACACTTCCCCTCCAGGGAGGCTGTGCAGCCCACCACTGCCAGGGTCCCGTGATCCAGGGACAACTTCCCCGGGAGACATGGCACGCCTCAGGCTATTGCAATGTCACGCTGGCCTCTGCCGCCACAGGCTTGCCCCTCATTCCGTACCCCTCCCTCCCCCCGGCCTGAGTGAGCCAGAGCCCCCTAATCAGCCACTCCTTTAACCTCGTCCTGTCTGAGCAAAGAACAGACACCCTCAGGCGACCTATATGCAGAGGCAGGGCCAAATACAAAGCTGAAACCCAGGAGCTGTGCGAACAAAGAAGAGAAAGGGAAATCTCTCCCAGCAGCCTCAGAAGCAGCAGATTAAATCTCCACAATAGTTGTCGACAAAATTCAACAGTGTTTATGATAAAATACCTCCAGAAAGTAGGCATAGAGGGAACTTTCCTCAACATAATAAAGGCCACTTTGGGAGCAACTGTAGACTTGGGGTTTGCTTTCTGCATCTAATTTTTTTCTAGACTTATGTTTATCTTAGTTCAGTATTTAGAGTTTATTATCATTGGTAGATTTGTTTATTAATTTGGTGGCTCTCTGCCTTTTTTTAAAAAAATAGATAGATTTTTTAATTTTTCCTTTTTCTCTTTTTGTGAGTGTGTATGTGTATGCTTCTTTGGGTGATTTTGTCAGTATAGCTTTGCTTTTACCATTTGTCCTAGCGTTCTGCCTTTCCGTTTTTGTTTTTTTGTTTTTTTGTTTTTTTAGTATAGTTTTTAGTGCTTGTTATCATTGGTGGATTTGTTTTTTGGTTTGGTTGCTCTCTTCTTTCTTTCGTTTCTCTTTTTTTATTACTTTTTAATTTTTTATTTTAATTTTTAATTTTTTATTTTAATAATGCTTCTTTCTTCCTTCCTCCCTCCCTCCCTTCCTTCCTTTCTTTCTTTCTTTTATCTGTTTTCTTCTGAGCTGTGTATCTGAAAGGGTCTTTGTGCTCCAGGTGGGTGTCAGGCCTGTGCCTCTAAGGTGGGAGAGCCAAGTTCAGGACATAGGTCCACCAGACTTCCTGGCTCCACGTAATGTCAAACAGCGAAGGATCTCCCAGAAATCTCCATCTCAATGCTAAGACCCAGCTCCACTCAACGACCAGCAAGCTACAGTGCTGGACACCCTATGCCAAACAACTAGCAACACAGGAACACAATGCCACCCATTACCAAGGGGGCTGCCTAAAATCATAATAAGGTCACAGACACCCCCAAACCAACCAACGGACGTGGTCCTGCCCACCAGAAAGACAAGATCCAGCCTCATCCACCAGAACACAGGCAACAGTTCGCTCCACCAGGAAGCCTATACAACACACTGAACCAACCTTAGCCACGGAGGACAGACACCAAAAACAACGGGAACTATGAACCTGCAGCCTGCGAAAAGGAACCCCAAACACAGTAAGTTAAGCAAAATGAGAAGACAGAGAAACACACAGCAGATGAAGGAGCAAGGAAAAAACCCACCTGACCAAACAAGTGAAGAGGAAATACGCAGTATACATGAAAAAGACTTCAGAGTAATGATAGTAATGATGATCCAAAATCTTGGAAATAGAATGGAGAAAATACAAGAAACGTTTAACAAGGACCTAGAAGAACTAAAGAGCAAAAAAACAATGATGAACAACACAATAAATGAAATGAAAAATTGTCTAGAAGGAATCAATAGCAGAATAATAACTGAGGCAGAAGAACGGATAAGTGACCTGGAAGATAAAATAGTGGAAATAACTACCACAGAGCAGAATAAAGAAAAAAGAATGAAAAGAATTGATGACAGTCTCAGATAACTCTCGGACAACATTAAACGCACCAACATTCGAATTACAGGGGTCCCATAAGAAGAAGAGAAAAAGAAAGGGACTGAGAAAATATTTGAAGAGATTATAGTTGAAAACTTCCCTAATATGGGAAAGGAAATAGTCAAGTCCAGGAAGTGCAGAGAGTCCCATACAGGATAAATCCAAGGAGAAACACACCAAGACACATATTAATCAAACTATCAAAAATTAAATACAAAGAAAAATATTAAATGAAGCAAGGGAAAAACAACAAATAACATACAAGGGAATCCCCATAAGGTTAACAGCTGATCTTTCAGCAGAAACTCTGCAAGCCAGAAGGCAGTGGCAGGACACATTTAAAATGATGAAAGGGAACAACCTACAACCAACATTGCTCTAGCCATCAAGGATCTCATTCACATTCGACGGAGAAATTACAACCTTTACAGACAAGCAAAAGCTAACAGAATTCAGCATGACCAAACAAGTGAAGAGGAAATACGCAGTATACATGAAAAAGACTTCAGAGTAATGATAGTAATGATGATCCAAAATCTTGGAAATAGAATGGAGAAAAACCACCAAACCAGCTTTACAAGTGCTAAAGGAACTTCTCTAGGCACGTAACACAAGAGAAGGAAAAGACCTGCAATAACAAACCCAGAACAATTAAGAAAATGGTAATAGGAACATACATATCAATAACTACCTTAAATGTAAATGGATTAAATGCTCCAACCAAAAGACAAAGACTGGCTGAATGGATACAAAAACAAAACCTGTATATATGCTGTCTACAAGAGACCCACTTCAGACCTAGGGACACATACAGACTGAAAGTGAGGCGATGGAAAAACATATTCCATGCCAATGGAAATCAAAAAAAAGCTGGAGTAGCAATTCTCATATCAGACAAAATAGACTTAAAATAAAGACTATTACAAGAGACAAAGAAGGACACTACATAATGATCAAGGGTTCAACCCAAGAAGAAGATATAACAATTGTAAATATTTATGCACCCACCATAGGTGCACCTCAATAAATAAGGCAAATGCTAAAAGCCATAAAAGAGGAAATCGACAGTAACACAATCATAGTAGGGGACTTTAACACCCCACTTTCACCAATGGACAGAACATCCACAATGAAAATAAATAAGGAAACACAAGCTTTAAATGGTACATTACACAAGATGGACTTAATTGATATTTATAGGACATTCCATCAAAAAACAACAAAATACACTTTTTTCTTAAGTGCTCATGGAACATTCTCCAGGATAGACCATATCTTGGGTCACAAATCAAACCCTGGTAAATTTAAGAAAATTGAAATCATATCAAGTATCATTTCTGACCACAATGCTGTGACACTACATATCAATTATGTAGTAGGAAAAAATTATGTAGGAAAAAATCTGTAAAAAATACAAACACATGGAGGCTAAACAATACACTACTAAATAACCGAGAGATTACTGAAGAAATCAGAGGAAATCCAAAAACACCTAGAAACAAATGTCAATGAGAACCCAACCCACGATGACCCAAAACCTATGAGATGCAACAAAAGCAGTTCTAAGAGGGAGGATTACAGCAATACAATCCTACCTCAAGAAACAAGAAGCATCTCAAAAAACAAACCAAAACTTACACCTAAAGCAATTAGAGAAAGAAGGAAAAAAACCCAAAAGTTAGCAGAAGGAAAGAAATCATAAAGATCAGATCAGAAATAAATGAAAAAGAAATGAAGGAATCAACAGCAAAGATCAATACAACTATAAGCTGGTTCGTTGAAAAGATAAACAAAATTGGTAAACCACTAGCCAGACTCATCAAGAAAAAAATGGAGAAGACTCAGATCAATAGAATTAGAAATGAAACAGGAGAAGTAACAACTGATACT
>NC_041218.1:56899684-56901435 GCF_002837175.3 Physeter macrocephalus
ATTCCTATACACTATTGATGAAAAATCTGAAAGAGAAATTAAGGAAACAATCCCATTTACCATTGCAACAAAAAGGATAAAATACCTAGGAATAAGCCTACCTAAGGAGACAAAAGACCTGTATGCAGAAAACTATAAGACACTGAGGAAAGAAATTAAAGATGATACAAAGAGACGGAGAGATATACCATGTTCTTAGACTGGAGAATTAACATTGTGAAAATGACTCTACTACCAAAGCAATCTACAGATTCAATGCAATCCCTATCAAACTACCAATGGCATTTTTCACAGAACTGGAACAAAAAATTTCACAATTTGTATGGAAACACAAAAGACTCTGAAAAGCCAAAGCAATCTTTAGAAAGAAAAACGGAGCTGGAGGAATTAGGCTCCCTGACTTCAGACTATACTGGAACACTCTATGACATAAATCACAGCAAGATCCTTTTTTACCCACGTCCTGGAGAAATGGAAATAAAAACAAAAATAAACAAATGGAACCTAATGAAACTTAAAAGCTTCTACACAGCAAAGGAAACCATAAACAAGATGAAAAGACAACCCTCAGAATGGGAGAAAATATTTGCAAACGAAGCAACTGACAAAGGATTAATCTCCAAAATATACAAGCAGCTTATGCAGCTCAATATCAAAGAAACAAACAACCCAATCCAAAAATAGGCCGAAGACCTGAATAGACATTTCTCCAAAGAAGATATACAGATTGCCCACAAACACATGAAAGGATGTTCAACATCACTAATCATTAGAGAAATGCAAATCAAAACTACAAGGAGGTATCACCTCACCCTTGTCAGAATGGCCATCGAAAAATCTACAAACAATAAATGCTGGAGAGGGTGTGGAGAAAAGGAAACCCTCATGCACTGTTTGTGGGAATGTAAATTGATACAGCCACTATGGAGAACTGTATGGAGGTTCCTCAAAACACTAAAAATAGAACTACCATATGACCTAGCAATCCCACTACTGGGCATATACCCTGAGAAAACCATAATTCAAAAAGAGTCATGTATCACAATGTTCATTGCAGCTCTATTTACAATAGCCAGGACAAGGAAGCAACCTAAGTGTCCATCGACAGATGAATGGATAAAGAAGATGTTGCACATATACATAATGGAATATCACTCAGCTGTAAAAAGAAACAAAATGGGGCTTCCCTGGTGGCGCAGTGGTTGAGAGTTCACCTGCCGATGCAGGGGACATGGATTCGTGCCCCGGTCCAGGAAGATCCCCCATGCTGCAGAGCAGCTAGGCCCGTCAGCCATGGCCGCTGAGCCTGCGCCTCCGGGAGCCTGTGCTCCACAACGGGAGAAGCCACAACAGTGAGAGGCCCGCGTACGGCAAAAAAAAAAAAAAAAAAAGAAACAAAATGAGTTATTTGTAGTGAGGTGGGTGGACCTAGAGACTGTCACACAGAGTGAAGTAAGTCAGAAAGAGAAAAACAAATACCGTATGCTAACACATATATATGGAATCTAAAAAAAAAAAATTCTGAAGAACCTAGGGGCAGGACAGGAATAAAGATGCAGACATAGAGAATAGGCTTGAGGACACGGGGAGGGGGAAGGGTAAGCTGGGACAAAGTGAGAGAGTGGCATGGACATTATATACACTACCAAATGTGAAATAGATAGCTAGTGGGAAGCAGCCACATAGCACAGGGAGATCAGCTCGGTGCTTTGTGTCCACCTAGAGGGGTGGAATAGGGAGGGTGGGAGGGA
>NC_041218.1:56902335-56912173 GCF_002837175.3 Physeter macrocephalus
TGGAATAGGGAGGGTGGGAGGGAGACGCAAGAGGGAGGAGATATGGGGATATATGTATATGTATGGCTGTTTCACTTTGTTGTGCAGCAGAAACTAACACCCCATTGTAAAGCAATAATACTCCAATAAAGATGTTTTAAAAAATGAAGATACCAGCATATAAAAGAAAAAAAAAAAAAAGAAAACCTATTAACGTTCCAGCATTTTCCTCTCCATGAGATTCATTTCTGACACGCGTGTGGTGACTTGCAGAGTGCTTCATTACAGCTCAGGGGCACAACCGTTGCCACACAAGCCATTAAAAATGAGTTTGTGAGAGTGCAAAAAAGAAACCTTTGTAGACGAGGGCCAATTTGTTTCGAAGGCAGTGCACTGTAAGAGCATTCACAAAGCAGCAAGCATTAGCTCAGATTCAAGCCATGCCGTTTTCACTCCTATTTTTAAATACCAAATAGAGAACTGGGAGAGTCATTTCTTTGTGACAGCAGCTTTGGTTTCTGCCCTTATTTTCTGACATTACAGCTCCAGTTAAGCGGTATGAACAGCCCTGTGTTTTTTGTCTTGGATAAAAATCCATAAAGCTGTGTTTGGCCAGGGCCCTAAGGAGAGTCATGATATTCTCTATCCCTCAGTTTCTTTATATTCAAAATATCTCCTATACAAAGTTCATAGGGTAGTTGGGATGGATGGGAAAGCTAATGAACATAATTATTATTATAAGTAAAAATCAGTAGCCAGGTAGCGTACAAAGAATTATTTCTGTTGTTATTAATGCAAGCAAATTTATAATTTGCCACCTCAAGACACCCCCATTGTTCTTCCTAATTGATTGCATATTCACTGTACCTGCAAGTTCCAAGTTAAATACCTTTGGATCAGGGTTTCTCATTCTCAGTATTCTTGACATATTAGACTGGATAATCTTTTTTGAGGTGGACTATCCTGTGCATCTTAGGATATTTCACAGACTCCTTGACCTCTACCCATTAGATGCCAGTATCCCTCCCTGCTACCCAATTATAACAACCAAAAATGTCTCCAGATAATGCCAAATGTCCCCAGATAATGCCAAATGTCCCCTGGTGGACTAAATCACCAAGTAGAGAGCCACTTCTTTGGAGTTAATCAAACTGGTATTGTCACTGGTTGCATTTATTATAAGTGGAGAACAGCAAGAGCAATTTAGCTAGTGAAAGCTATAGAAACAAGTGGGAACACTCTAAGATTTGTACAAGGCAGATATGAACCAAACCTGAAAGCTAACAGCGGCCACTAAAGTCAAGAATGAGGCTGAGGCTGTCAACAGAAATTTTAGATCAGGATATGGGGGGAGATATGAAGGTAGTTCAGAATGGTCCCCAGAATTGTAGGCATATGTCTACTGAAAAGTGGAAAATCCCTCCCCAGTCCAGGGGCCTGAGGAAAAGAAAGAAAAGTACCAAGGACAGAACTGGTCAAAGGGAAAATGAAGACAGGGAAGAGAAAGGGCTTTCATAATGGGCAGAGGGTGACTGAAGAGGAAAGAAGACAGGGAAAAATATGTGGAAAATAAGATAAGTGAACAATAAAATGAGAGAAAGAAGAGCAGGAAAGAAACAAAATTGACAATGAACACAGAGGAAAGAAATGGTAGGAAAGCCTAAAGATATAAAGATATTCTTGCTTCTGAGCTTATCTGGACCCACCTGAACCTCTGCTCTGACCTCCCACCTTGTAACTGTCTTCTTCCTATTGCTGTTGTGGCCCTTGATCAACTGCAATGGTAGTGTGAAAATTACTTTGAACTGTAGTACATAGGTTAAAAGGTAAGAGTGATAAAATAACTATAGTTGCAATATTTTGTTAGTTAATGTACAATATAAAAAGATATAAATTATGACATCAACAACAAAAAATAGGAGACAGGCAAGTAAATATGTAGAACTTTCTTATGCAATTGCAGTTAAATAGTTATCAGGTTAAACTAGGCTGTTATAAGTATAAAATGCATTATGAAAGCCTCATGGCAATCACAAAGTAAACAAACATAATAGAAACACAAATGATAAAGAGGAAAGAATTAAAGCATAACACTACAAAAAGTCATGAATTCACAAAGAAAGACAACAAGAGAGGAAGAAAGGAACTGCAAAACAATCAGAAAGTAATTAGCAAAATCTCAATAGTAAATCCTTACCTATCAGTAATAATTCTAAATGTAAATGGTTAAATTCTCCAATTAAAAGAGAGAGTGGCTGAACAGAAAAAAAAAACAACTATGTGCTGCCTACAAGATTCATTTAAGCTTTCTTTATTGACACTCACAGGCTGAAAGTAAATGGATGGAAAAAGATATTCCATAAAATTAAAACCATTGTAAATCAACTATACCCCCATAAAAATTTTTTTAAAAAAGAAACAAAAAAGTTATAAATGAAACAGGAGACATTACAACTGATACCTCAAAAATACAAAGGATCATAAGAGACTACTATGAACAATTATATACCAACAAATTAGATAACCTAGAAAAATGGATAAATTCCTAGAAACATACAACTTATGAAGACTGAATCATGAAGTAATAGAAAATCTGAACAGACCAATAATGAGCAAGGAGATTGAATCAGTACGAAAATTTTCCCAACAAATAAAAGCCGTGGACCATATGGCTTCCCTGGTGAATTTTATCAAACACTGAAAGAATTATTTCCAATCCTTCTCAAACTCTTCCAAAAAAACTGAAAAGGAACACTTCCAAACTCATCTTATGAGACCAGTATTAGTCTGACACTAAGACCAGACAAGGACACTACAAAAAAAGAAAATTACACGCCAGATATACAGACTCAGATATATATATATATATATACTCACCATTAAATTGGGAAAATATGGTCTAGAATTATTAGACCACATAATTATTGTGTGTGAGTGGATGACTGTATAGCAAGTCCTTCTATTAGCTTAGTGTCAGTGAGGTAGGGAGAAAAACTAAGAAATTATGAGATCTGAGATAATGTACATTAATGTTCTTTGGAAAAGCACAAATAGTCCTCAGTTTTTGCCATTCCTGGAAACTGAGTCATAAAGAAGATCATGTTTCCCACTAGAAAAATGAAATAATTGGTGGTTGCATTCCTGACCAAATATTCAGCAGCAAGGAAACCATAAATATGAATGACAACATGTCTCAGCCATCAATGATAAACTCTCAAATTATTTAAAACACTAGGCTAATGCTTCAAGCCCCAGAAAAAAATTGGTTGAAATGTATTGCTTGTGCTAAACAAGAAAACTCTGTAGTCAAAAGCAACAGTACAGAACAGACTGATGGATCAATAAATATTTCTTGTGTAAGGCGTTATGACTGGTGCTGAAAGAAATTCAAAACATGATTCCTATCCCCAAGGAGTTGACAGTCTCATCAGGAATAATTACATAAGTAATTAAAATACAATGAAGGAAGGGTTTAGTACCAGAAGAGGGATGACAGTAACAGCCAGCATTTATTGAACACTTCCTATGTGCCTGGCACTGTTTGAATTGCTTTATCTGTATGAACTCATTTAATACTCAAATAAGCTTGCAAGGTAGGTACTAACATTAGCTCCTTTTTACAGGTGAGAAAATGAAATGGTTAGATCACACAACTCAGATGTGGTAGAGGCAAAGTTAAACCCACACAACCTAGCTCCAAAACCCGCATTCTTAAAACAATCCTGTACTGCATCTCAGAAGAAATGAGCTATAGGAGTGAACCACTGAACAGATTACTTTTGGCTGGTGGAGAACCTGAGAAGGCTTTCTGGAAAAGCTGGAATTTGTGTTGGACATAGAAGAATGGATATCTCTTGAATTTGCAGAAATATGGAGGAGAGCATTTTTTATTCTCTGAATAAAGATCGATAAATCCCTTTATCGATCTTTATTCAGAGAATGGAGTATGTTTCAAAGAAGGCCCCTCACACTTACCTGCCTGTAGCCTCTTAACTGGTGATTGGCATCCCCATTTACCTAGTGCCTAAGAGAATTCAGAATGTAATCTGATTCCCTTCTCCACTCCATCACCCACTGTCACCACCCACACACATTCCAAATCCTCTCTCTCTTTCCTCTCCACTCCCACTACCACTGCCTCAGTTTAAGCCCTGTGACTCCCCACCTGCGCCATGAAGTAGTCTCCTACCTCAAGTCTCTGTCTTCAGTCCCAAAACGATTCAATCTAGTCTCCACATCAGTGCCAGAGTATTTTCTAAAATGTTATCTGGTCAAAGTGCTTCCCCACCCATAGGATTAATCCAAATTTGTTACTGAGGCATAAAAACCCACTTATGATCTAGCTCCTACCTAGCCACATCTTCTGCCATTTCCCCATAGGTAGCCTATGTTCCAGCTGCACTGAACTACTTGTTCTCCGAAGGTATAAGGTTCTCTACAGACAGCTCTCTACCCTAAAAATTCTTCCCCTCCCACCCCTCCAACCCTCAACCTCTGAAAATTGCTGTTCAAGTGATTAAGCCTGCATTCTTCCTCTGGAAGTCTTCAAAGACCACCTAATGCAAGTTATGCATTTTGTCTAGGTTCCCATAGAATGTTATTTGAGGCTCTATTTCCCACATCATATTGTAATTGTTTTTACATGCTTCACTGACCAGACTGTAAGCTCTTTAGAGGCTTTGCAACTCACTCTTACCTGTATTTCCCAGTACTCAGCCTATATTTGGTAAGTGAGTGAATGATTTATTGGGTTCTAGAATTCTGGGAGCATGGACACACACCCAGCTGCAGCCTATCTTAACCACCCTCTTCTTTAATGGAAGGCTCATTACTTTCTCCACTCTCTCTGTTCTTAAACCAAATTATGATAGCAAGATAATTACGTATTACTATCATTACTAATATCTTTGTGTTATCATTTTCAAAACTGCAAGACAGAGAAGCTAGTTTAAAATGTTTAAAAACTGGTTAATCCAGATTGAAGAAAGAGATTTATACATTTTATTTAAATCCACGGTGTGCCAAACCCTTGAGAACTAGCAATGACATCTTCATAGCAAAGGGAAGGTCACAATTATAACATAAAATTGTTTGACATACAGATTCTGTTCATAATCTGGCAATATAAATTTACACATTGATTTTTAAGATATATCTTAGTCATTCTAGTTACTTAATCTTTCCAGTGATTTTCCTATGACATCTGCTTTTTGTTTGCTTCTCTTCCTCCCTAACTTAAGCCCGATCTACCCACAGCCTTGGCTGAGGAGCTGCAGGATTCCCTTTCCCTCTCTGTTTTTATGCTTGGGATTACCCTTTCTTCTCTACTACAAACCCCGTAGCTTCCTGGGACTCCTCCATCCTCCAACACACAGGTGCTACTTCTCATCTTGCCCCAAAGCTGATTGATGGTGGGTCTTGCTTTGGGGTTGGTAGTGATGGTGTTTAGTACTAATGAGACTACCTACTAGTAACAGTTGTCATCATCGCCATCGTTGTAGTAGTAGTAGTACTTTTTGAACATTTGCTATGTTTCAGACACTCTGCTAAGCAATCTTCATATGGGTTATCACTATTAAACTCTAATAGCACTCCTATGAAAGCTAGTAAGTGAAAAAGAACTCAAACTCAAACCCACACCTATCTGATTACAGGATAAAGAAGCAGCTCCTTGGTAGGACTTATAAAGGGCAAATGTGAGAAGTTGTACCTCCTCTCCCCAACCTGATTACAGGCTCTCCAGCCCCTCTTATCTTCTTACCACCTATCTCCCTGCTGGAACATACACTGAAAGAACTATCATTATGGTTGCTACTCTCTTTCCTCTGCATTTCTACCTTTTCACTTTGCCAGGAGCTCCTGACTTCTATGCCCTTTCTGCTGACCCTTTTCTGCATCTTTCTTTCCTGATCCCAGGTACATCTCTGCCAAATAAAGTCATTAAAACAACAATGACAACCTTTCATTATTATCATTTTGCAAAAGAAACAGCATTTTTAACACCAAACTAGGCGGTCTCAGATTAAGGAATATTTCTTCAAATGGAATAGATTTACCTTTATAAAAAAATATATAGGCTAAATATCATATATTAACGCATATATGTGGAATCTAGAAAAATGGTACAGATTAACCTACTTGCAGGGCAGGAATAGAGACTCAGACGTAGAGAATGGACATATGGACACAGCGGGAAGGGGAGGGTGGGATGAACTGGGAGATTAGGATTGACATACATACACTACCATGTGTAAAATAGATAGCTAGTGGGAATCTGCTAGCAGGTATAGCACAGGGAGCTCAGCTTGGTGCTCTGTGATGACCTAGATAGGTGGGATGGGGGGAGGGCTGGGAGGGAGGGGATATATGTATACATAGAGCTGATTCACTTCACTGTACAGCAGAAACTAATACAACATTGTAAAGCAACTATACTCCAATAAAAATATATACATATATAGGCTAGATTCATCTTCCAACAAAGTCTCAATGCTAAAGCAATGCGGCCTCCACAGCCTCAACACTTGGATTTAGAATAAACTTAAAACCAACTCACAAGCTCTCCTGCGCCAACCAGCCCTGCTACCCATCCTGCCAGAGTGATGCCTCCACCACTCATGTCTCAGTGTACTCAAGACTCAGGAGAAATTTAAAGTAGCTTCTCTTCTCAAAAAGGTAGACACCCTTGGTTTGGATCACCTCCCCATGCTCTTTATTCTATTTATTCTTCAGAGTTAACTGCTCCTTTTCTGAGCTACTTCTGGGCCTTATGCATAATTCTGTTCCTTTTACATTATTTTGTGGTCACGGTTGGTTTGACTCCTCCACTGGACTGTGAGATCCTTGAGGATAAGGGTGCTGTCACCTCATTGTGCTTCCACAGTGCCTAGCATACAGTAGACCTTCAACCTGACTGGTGACCTTCCCTCGCAGTAGAGAAACCAGCTCACTAAATAAATTAGAGAAACAAAGAGTTCAATGAAGTGCTTTGTAGAATAATTTTGTTAATAACTTAAGATGGCAATCACTTTTAAAGCACAGTTATTAAATTGTTGTCTTATTTTCGGTAAATAGTAGGTAAACATTCAATTCCTAGATCTACCCCTTTCCCACTGATGCCCCATAGCAAAGGAACAAAGCTAGAGACCAGAGGATTCTAATGGGGTCACTATCCTCTAAGGAGAACAGTAAGCATGGGCTCTCACCAATCACAATGGCAGCTAGAGATCTGCTAGTCACTAATGATAAGTCCATGTGGAATTAAAATTATGTCTTGTTCACTTTGGGAGGCTTCACTACTTAGCATGTAATCAAAGAGTATTTACTACATAATGGATAGATCGAGTCTTGTGGAAGGACTGTGAGTGTTCGAGTTTCTGAGAGTAGAACAATAATATTCAGTATTTTTGTTTGGAAGTGGTGGGCAGCAGAGGGAAGAAAAGGTGATGAGGATGAGCTGATGGGTATAACTGATGCTCAGTGGTTTCACCTGAATTAAAGACAGCACTTCCACCCTGTGCTGTCCATTCATGTCCATTTCTCAAAGACATCCACATTGACCAAAGGCTGTCTGCACTCAGCTACCCAGAATTAGTACTTTCTCAATGCATAAGTCAAGAAACATGCAGGATATGCAACTTGTGATTCATCTCTCGTCCATCTTCTCTTCTGACTGGTTTCTATCTTCTCTGTTTATCATAGTGACTTATATTTATTCTTTATTCAAGTTCTAGAATTAAATACTCTGTCTGAAATACCACTGGGTACATTTTGAAGTTCCAACCACATGCCAGGCACTATTCTAGGCACTGGGTATCCCTAATTTCAGGGAGTTTATATTCTGGTGGGGGAGACAGATAATGAGCAAGGAAACAAATTCACGCATAGAATTTCAGATAAACACTATGAAGACAGTACAGCACAGTAATGGAATAAAGAATAACTGAGAAGGTAGGGTACAGTCACCTTATAAATATGATGGCCAGGGAAGATGTTTTTGAGGCAGTCCCAGTGCTGAAAAGAGCAATGATTCCTCCCCACCCCGGCCAACTTGCTCAAAGATATTTGTTAATCATAGAATCATTCTCAGTTATATTCCCCTTCAGGGAAGGGTTTATGTCAAAGTACAGTGACATATAGAGAAGATGTTCTGTAAATGACCACTGCCTAATTAATTTTCCTCTGATGTTCATTTAGGAGCCTGTTAACTAGAAAAACCTCTGACAGTTTCACAAGAAACTTATTCCTCATCAAAGATTTACCCAAAGTACCAGAGACCACCTGACAATGTGTTTTACTTTTGCTCACCCTAAATGCTCTTCACCCACTGGGATATTGTCTGTTGACATCCAACATCTGTTGTTCATTTTCAAACACTAATCCCTGTGGTGTGTCCTTTGGGTGATCAAGCTTACTCTAAAGCTCACTATAAAAAATTCAAGAAGATTGGGACTCACCTATTTTTCCATTGACATTTTTACCCCTCCTTTGATTTCAACTTGATTTTATTTTTCCTTTGCTTCCTTTTCTTCTATTTTACTACTTTCTTCAGGTAGGACTTTTCCTTTCATCCAGGCATGCCATACAGCCTTGGTCATGTGCTTTCAAACTTATAAAACTCACAGAATTTGAGCAATTTTTTTAAAGAAAAAAGCCTGTGTACTAGCATTATTTTAATACAAAATAAAAATTTTAAAAGGTCAAATTTATTTTCCTGGGCAAGACATGTTTTTCATATTTAGGTTCTATCAAAAGTTGTACTTCAGAGGCCTGTCATAAACTCCTAGGTGTCAGGAACCCCTCCCTCATCAATGCCCTTTGAAGTTAGGAGTTTAGCCAAGGATAATAAAAATAATCATGCTTATAATTAAACCTGTCCAATACCCTTCATTCCAAGGCATAAGAACAACTTTCAAACAAATTAAATTCTACAAGCACTTTTTCTCACAGATAAATATTATGATGAATAAGCAGCAGAGTGTGTTCATCTGCCAGATACACAGTAAGAGCTGTGCTAAAACTGAAATGTCTTCATGAACTACTTCTATTATACTTTCCCTCCTATTGCTTCTAACAGCCCCCCACCCCACCTTCCAATTTGCTCTTAAGTGGCTAATTGTGATATGAAAGGCTTCTCTCCACAAATCATTTCAATGATGAAGCACTGAAGATTGTTAACCAATGTGTTAAAAGCCTACAACAGAATGCTTTCATTGGGAAGTATAATTTGCTTGACATTCTCATCTTTCCAGATGTTATGAAAGTTTCCTTTATTCACCAAGCCAAAGAACTGGGATATATAAATGGCTTTGAAATTGGCAGGTAATTTTGAAACAGTTACAAGAATGAAATCATGGGTTAATAGTAAAAGTGTTCTTTTGCTGAATCTTTCCCCATGCTCATAGGTTCCTATCTTCTGAGCCTTTGAAAATTCCAGGAGAATACTTTCCTATGAGCAAAGTGCTCAAAAGGTAGCTTGTTCTTCGCTTCTGGTGCATTTCTTTATCCCCTAAGATGCAAAATAAGACTCTTCCTAAATCTTCAAAATCCCTAGTTTTATGACCAACAAATTAATCAAAAGCCATATGCTGTCTAATGAATCTCCCCCGGACATCTCAGACTTCCATTTGCTCTACAATCTAAATAACTGGGTAGAGGGCGGCAGGCAAGATGGCGGAAGAGTAAGACGTGGAGATCACCTTCCTCCTCACAGATACATCAGAAATACAGCTACACGTGGAACTTCTCCTATAGAACACCCACCGAACGCTGGCAGAAGACCTCAGACCTCACAAAAGGCAAGAAACCCCCCACGTACCTGGGTAGGCAAAAGAAAAAAAAATAAACAGAGACAAAGAAT
>NC_041218.1:56912704-56913683 GCF_002837175.3 Physeter macrocephalus
TTAAGCGCACCGCGTAAAGGGGCTCCAGAAACGGGCGCGGAGCTGCCGAAGAGACAGGAGGCTTTTTCTTGCCTCTTTGCTTCCTGGTGCGCGAGGAGAGGGGATTAAGGGCACCGCGTAAAGGAGCTCCGGAAACGGGCGTGAGCCGCGGCTGTCGGCGCGGACAGCAGAGACGGGCGTGGGACACTAGGGTTGCTGCTGCCGCCACCAAGAGACCTGTGTGCGAGCACAGGTCACTCTCCACACCGCCCCTCCCGGGAGCTCCTGCAGCCCGCCACTGCCGGGGCCCCGGGATCCAGGGACAGCTTCCCCGGGAGAACGCGTGGCGCGCCTCGGGCCGGTGCAGCGTCACGCTGGCCCCTGCCGCCGCAGGCTTGCCCCGCATCCGTGCCCCTCCCTCCCCCCGCCTGTGCCAGAGCCCCTAAATCAGCTCCTCCTTTAACCCCGTCCTGTCTGAGCGAAGGGCAGACGCCCTCGGACGACCTACACGCAGAGGCGGGGCCAAGTCCAAAGCTGAACCCCAGGAGCTGTGCGAACAAAGAGGAGAGGGGGAGGTTTTTCCCAGCAGCCTCAGAAGCAGCGGATTAAAGCTCCACAATCAACTTGAGATGCCCTGCATCTGTGGAAAACCTGAATAGACAGCGAAATATCCCAAGTTGAGGAGGTGGACTTGGGGAGCAAGATATACTATTATTTTCCCCTTTTTTCTTTTTCTGAGTGTGTATGTGTGTGCTGCGGTGTGAGATTTTGTCTGTATAGCTGTGTTTCCACCATTTGTCCTAGGGTTAGACCGACCCGTTTTTTGTTTTTCTAATAGAAATTTTTCTTCTTAATAATAATTTTTTATTTTAATAACTATGCTTTATCCTACTTTATTTTGTCTTCTCCCTCTCTTTCTTCCTTTCTTCCCTCCTTCCCTCCTTTCTTCCTTCCTTCCTCCCTTCTTTCCTCCCTTCCTTCCTTCCTTTCTTCCTCCCTT
>NC_041218.1:56919926-56924068 GCF_002837175.3 Physeter macrocephalus
GGGGGGGTGGGAGGGAGGGAGACGCAAGAGGGAAGGGATATGGGAACATATGTATATGTATAACTGATTCACTTTGTTGTAAAGGAGAAACTAACACACTATTGTAAAACAGTTATACTCCAATAAAGATGTTAAAAAAAATAAAATTAAATTAAATTAAAAAAAATAATAAACTAAAAATAGAATTACCATATGACCCAGCAGTCCCACTACTGGGAATATATGCTGAGAAAACCATAATTCAAAAAGCCACATTCGGGCGGCGCTTGCTTCTCGGGAGACACGACTACAGTTGGGCTACACGTGGAACTTCTCCTATAGAACATCCACCGAACGCTGGCAGAAGGCCTCAGACCTCCCAAAAGGCAAGAAACTCCCCGCGTACCTGGGTAGGGCAAAAGAAAAAAGAATAAACAGAGACAAAGAATAGGGACGGGACCTGCACCAGTGGCAGGGAGCCGTGAAGGAGGAAAGGTTTCCACACACTAGAAGCCCCTTCGTGGGCGGAGACTGCGGGTGGCGGAGGGGGAAGCTCCGGGGCCTCGGAGGAGAGCGCGCAGCGGGGTGCGGAGGGCAAAGCGGAGAGATTCCCGCACAGAGGATCGGTGCCGACCGGCACTCACCATCCCGAGACGCTTGTCTGCTCACCCGCCGGGGCGGGCGGGGGCTGGGAGCTGAGCCTCGGGCTTCAGTCGGATCCCGGGGAAAGGTCTGGAGTTGGCAGAGTGAAAAGGGCCTGAAGGGGTTAGTGCACCTCGGCTAGCCGGGAGGGAGTCCGGTTGAAGTCTGGAGGTGCCTAAGAGACAAGAGACCTTTTCTCCCCTCTTTGCTTCCTGGTGCGCGAGGAGATGAATTTATGCACGCCGCTTAAAGGAGCTCCAGAAAGGGGAGCAGAGCTACCGAAGAGACAAGAAACTTTTTTTCCGCCTCTTTGTCTTCTGGTGTGAGAGGAGAGGGGATTAAGCGCACCGCGTAAGGGAGCTCCAAAAACGGGCACGGAGCTGCCAAAGAGACAGGAGACTTTCTTGCCTCTTTGCTTCCTGGGGAGCGAGGAGAGGGGATTAAGGGCACCAGGTAAATGAGCTCCAGAAACGGGCGCGAGCCGCGGCTGTCGGCGCAGACAGCAGAGACGGGCATGGGGCGCTAGGGTTGCTGCTGCTGCAACCAAGAGGCCTGTGTGCAAGCACAGGTCACTCTCCACACCGCCCCTCCCGGGAGCTCGTGCAGCCCGCAACTGCCGGCGTCCCGGGATCCAGGGACAGCTTCCCGGGAGAACGCGTGGCGCGCCTCTGGCCGGTGCAGCGTCACGCCGAACTCTGCCGCCGCAAGCTCGCCCCGCATCCGTGCCCCTCCCTCACCTCGGCCTGGGCCAGAGCCCCCGAATCAGCTGCTCCTTTAACCCCATCCTGAGCAAAGAGCAGACGCCCTCGGACGACCTACGCACAGAGGCAGGGCCAAGTCCAGAGCTGAACCCCAGGAGCTGTGCGAACCAAGAGGAGAGGGGGAGGTCTCTCCCAGCAGCCTCAAGAGCAGCGGATTAAATCTCCACAATCAACTTGAAGTGCCCTGCATCTGTGGAAGACCTGAATAGACAGCGAAATATCCCAAGTTGAGGAGGTGGACTTTGGGAGCAAGATATACTATTATTTTCCCCTTTTTTCTTTTTGTGAGTGTGTATGTGTGTGCTGCGGTGTGAGATTTTGTCTGTATAGCTTTGTTTCCACCATTTGTCCTAGGGTTAGTCCAACCCATTTTTTTGTTTTTTGTTTTTTCTTTTTTTTAATAGAAATTTTTCTTCTTAATAATTATTATTTTTTCATTTTTTTAATTTTTTTAAAATAATAACTATATTTTATCCTACTTTATTTTGTCCTCTCCCTTTCTTTCTTCCTTTCTTCCCTCCTTTCTTCCTTCCTCCCTTCCTTCCTTCTTTCCTCCCTTCCTTCCTTTCTTCCTCCCTTCTTTCCTCTCCTTCCTTCCTTCCTTCCTTTTTGCTTCCTTCATTTCTTCCCTCCTTCCTTTCTTCCTTCCTCCCTTCCTTTCTTTCTTCCTTCCTTTTCTTTACTTTCTATTTTTTCTCCGTTTTACTTTGAGCTGTGTGGATTAAAGGCTCTTGGCGCTCCAGCCAGGCGTCAGGGCTCTGTCTCTGAGGTGGGAGAACCAACCTCAGGACACTGGTCCGCAAGAGACCTCCCAGTTCCACGCAATATCAAACGGTGAAAACCTCCCAGAGATCTCCATCTCAACACCAAGACCCAGCTTCACTCAAGGACCAGCAACGAACAGTGCTGGACACCCTATCCCCAACAAAGAGCAAGACAGGTCTACAGCCCCATCCATTAGCAGAGAGGCTGCCTAAAATCATAATAAGGCTACCAACATCCCCAAACACACCACCAGACGTGGACCTGCCCACCAGAAAGACAAGATCCACCCTCATCCACCAGAACAGAGGCACTAGTCCCCCCAACCAAGAAACCTACTCAACCCACTGAACCAACCTTAGCCACTGGGGACAGCCACCAAAACCAACGGGAACTACGAACCTGCAGCCTGCAAAAAGGAGACCCCAAACACAGTAAGATAAGCAAAATGAGAAGACAGAAAAACACACAGCAGATGAAGGAGCAAGATAAAATCACACCAGACCTAACAAATGAAGAGGAAATAGGCAGTCTACCTGAAAAAGAATTCAGAATAATGATAGTAAAGATGATTCAAAATCTTGGAAATAGAATAGACAAATTGCAAGAAACAGTTAACAAGGACCTAGAAGAAATAAAGAGGAAGCAAGCAACGATGAGCAACACAATAAATGAAATGAAAAATACTCTAGATGGGCTCAGTAGCAGAATAACTGAGGCAGAAGGACAGATAAGTGACCTGGAAGATAAAATAGTGGAAATAACTACTGCAGAGCAGAAAAAAGAAAAAAGAATGAAAAGAACTGACGACAGTCTCAGAGACCTCTGGGACAACATTAAACGCACCAACATTCGAATTATAGGGGTCCCAGAAGAAGAAGAGAAAAAGAAAGGGACTGAGAAAATATTTGAAGAGATTATAGTTGAAAACTTCCCTAATATAGGAAAGAAAATAGTCAATCAAGTCCAGGAAGCACAGAGAGTCCCATACAGGATAAACCCAAGGAGAAACACGCCAAGACACATAATAATCAAACTGTCAAAAATTAAATACAAAGAAAACATATTAAAAGCAGCAAGGGAAAAACAACAAATAACACACAAAGGAATCCCCATAAGGTTAACATCGGATCTTTCAGCAGAAACTCTCCAAGCCAGAAGGGAGTGGCAGGACATATTTAAAGTGATGAAGGAAAAAAACCTACAACCAAGATTACTCTACCCAGCAAGGATCTCATTCAGATTTGATGGAGAAATTAAAACCTTTACAGACAAGCAAAAGCTGAGAGAGTTCAGCACCACCAAACCAGCTTTACAACAAATGCTAAAGGAACTTCTCTAGGCAAGAAACACAAGAGAAGGAAAAGACCTACAAGAACAACCCGAAACAATTCAGTAAATGGTAATAGAACCATACATATCGATAATTACCTTAAATGTAAATGGATTAAATGCTCCCACCAAAAGACACAGACTGGCTGAATGGAAACAAAAACAAGACCCATATATATGCTGTCTACAAGAGACCCACTTCAGACCTAGGGACACATACAGACTGAAAGTGAGGGGATGGAAAAAGATATTCCATGCAAATGGAAATCAGAAGAAAGCTGGAGTAGCAATTCTCATATCAGACAAAATAGACTTTAAAGTAAAAACTATAACAAGAGACAAAGAAGGACACTATATAATGATCAAGGGATCGATCCATGAAGAAGATATAACAATTGTAAATATTTATGCACCCAACATAGGAGCACCTCAATACATAAGGCAAATACTAACAGCCATAAAAGGGGAAATCGACAGTAACACAATCATAGTAGGGGACTTTAACACCCCACTTTCACCAATGGACAGATCATCCAAAATGAAAATAAATAAGGAAACACAAGCTTTAAATGATACATTACACAAGATGGACTTAATTGATATTTATAGGACATTCCATCCAAAAACAACAGAATACACATTCTTCTCAAGTGCTCATGGAACACT
>NC_041218.1:56925747-56947659 GCF_002837175.3 Physeter macrocephalus
TATTTACAGTAGCCAGGACATGGAAGCAACCTAGGTGTCCATCAACAGATGAATGGATAAAGAAGATGTGGCACATATATACAATGGAATATTACTCAGCCATAAAAAGAAATGAAACTGAGTTATTTGTAATGAGGTGGATAGACCTGGAGTCTGTCATACAGAGTGAAGTAAGTCAGAAGGAGAAAAACAAATACCGTATGCTAACACATATATGGAATCTAAGGAAAAAAAAATGTCATGAAGAGATTAGTGGCAGGACAGGAATAAAACACAGTCCTACTAGAGCATGGACTTGAGGACATGGGTAGGGGGAAGGGTAAGCTGTGACGAAGTGAGAGAGTGGCAGGGACATATATGCACTACCAAATGTAAATTAGATAGCTAGTGGGAAGCTGCCGCATAGCACAGGGAGATCACCTCTGTGCTTTGTGACCATGAGAGGGGTGGGATAGGGAGGGTGGGAGGGAGGGAGACGCAAGAGGGAAGGGATATGGGAACATATGTATATGTATAACTGATTCACTTTGTTGTAAAGGAGAAACTAACACACTATTGTAAAACAGTTATACTCCAATAAAGATGTTAAAAAAAAAAATAAATAAATAAATAAATAACTGGGTAGCTCAAAGATTCCATGGAAGAGATGTAGGGCTGGAAGTTATACATATATATTCTTTTTCATTATAGGTTATTGCAAGATATTGAATATAGTTCCCTGTGCTATACAGTAGGACCTTGTTTTTTATCTATTTTATATATAATAGTGTGTATATGTTAATCCCAAACTCCTAATTTATCCCTCCCACCCTTTCCCTTTGTTAACCATAAGTTTGCTTTCTATGTCTGTGAGTCTGTTTCTGTCTTATAAATAAGTCATTTGTCTCATATTTTAGATTCCATATATAAATGATATCATATGATATTTGTCTTTCTTGTTTGACTTAACTTCACTCAGTATGATAATCTCTAGGTCCATCCATTTTGCTGCAAATGGCATTATTTCATTCTTTTTTACAGCTGAATAATATTCCATTGTGTGTGTATATATATATATATATATATATATATATATATAAAAATCCATCCATCTGTTAAAAGACATTTAGGTTGCTTGCCTGTCTTGGCTAAATAGTAAGGACTCCTTGTTTAATAAATTTAACACGAGAAAAGCATTTTTATCACCAAAGGAAGGGAAATCAGAGTACATAGCCTCTACTAACTCCATAAAAACGGGTTCATCAAGTTAATAATTTCTTAATACAGAGATCCCACTTTTCAGATCATTAGAGAGTACTTCCAATTGGAGGAAGATTTAGGTTGCTTTTCTCCTCCAGTAGAGGAACAGTTCTAGAAGCAGTCTGATAGGTTAGGGGAATTAATTCAGGTGGCCAGAGCAAGGGGTTTCCTGGTGTGCACAGTGAAACCTGTTCATGAAACATTCCCAACAGCCCACCCCATAAGGAAGTGCTGCCTCCGGGTCTGTCTGAGCACTGCTACATTCTGGTTTCCTCCTTAATGTGGAAAACCTATGTTTCTGATTACTTCCTGAACTAACAGTGAGTAACATATTGCAAAAGAGCTCTGCGTTGGGCAGCCGCGCAAGCTGCGGCCCTTCACATACAGCGTTGCAACCCCAGGAAAGGGTCTGTTTTGCCCTCTGGCTCCCTCCAAGCCCACCTCCCAACAGCCTCTCTGCAGAGCAGTGCCAAGGGGCCAGCTCACGCAGTGCCTCCCCACCTGCCTGCCCCATGCTGACCTTTCTAAACTGCCCTTTCTCTTTGCAATGTCTCCAAGCTTTGTTTATACAGCAAATTTCATTCCATTAGAATGTTGAAGCCTCCTCCCAGATTATTAATCAAGATGTGAAATAAGATAAAACCTAATCCACAGTCCCTCAGCTATGAATGCTCAAAGCCAGGCTCATCAAACATATCTGTCAACGATGGATTGCACCAGCCTTAGGCCCCAAATTGATTGGAAGTTGGGGGAGGGGTGCAAAGCATTTGGTTGCACAATATATTCAAGAGAAGGAACTCTTTTTAAGGTGTGGCCAGGTAAGTCTGTTTAGAGATAACTATAGGCTATATATTTTTATAGATTCTTTTCTCTGGTTGTTAATGGCAGCCAAAGAGATGGAGAAACAGATGTTGAGATGGGAAACAAAAATTCATGTACCATGTGTGAAAAGCTGAAAATCATTATGAATGGGAGTAAAGCAATATGCCACATTGGAAGCAAACCTAGTGAATTCCTGCATGGATTCAAACACTATTTACTTGTGTTAAAAAGAAGGAAAAATGTTGAATTCTGTTAAAGTGCTTAAAGTCACTTTTAGCTAAGGTTCTTATCTATCATCCTGTCATTAGCATCCTTACCACCATCCCCATCACGATATACTTTGTATTTACGTTGGGCTTTTCAAGTTCAAAGCACAAAGCACTCGCATCAGGCAATTAATCACCTTGAGGGATCTGTGTTGGGTGGAATGCTTCCCAGCAAACGCACCCCTTAACATGTCACTGGAGGATCCACTCGCCAGGAGTGTTCCTGGCCTACAAATTTGATGTCATCTGTTGGCATTTTGTCAGATTTCAAACATACATTTTCCCCTAACAAACTGACAGCCCTATTTTCTGAATCAAAGGAAAAGTGATTTTACTGATCTTTTAGCATTAAGAATCACTCTCTCCATTTGGGTGTTTCTGGGTAGTAGCCACAGTTTAGACACATCTAAAAGAGAGGGGGAATAAAAGGATGGAGGAAGTAAAATTAAATAAATATATTAATTGTTTTTCAATGAGAAAGTGAACGATAGAAAAAAAGTAATTAAATCTGAGGAGATTTATAATGGGAAACAGATGTCGGTGTGAAAGTAATTTGAAATAACCAAAGGGTTCCGAGACATCTTCCAAGAATATGTTTTAATACATAAACATTTAACAGCACAATAGCTAAGCCAAAATTGCCCAATTTCAAAACTTCACCTGCGTTCTTACGTTTACTTTTTATTCCTTGATTAACAAAGAAAAGGAGGGCTTCCCATATTTGAGCTGCTTATTAACAATTCTTTATTTATGATGGACAGGGAAACCAGGCATATCTGTTTCACTTTTCTGTCCTGGTAGGTTTCATACTCTGTTTCTAATTCCCATGCCCCCGTGCTGTTCTATTTGAATTTCCAATGCAGCAGAGGAAATGGCTTCTAAAATATTAAAATCCTGTTTTCATTGACTTTCTTTACGCTTTGTGACCACATTTCTATTCAGATCAGGTTTCACAGCTTTTAACTTTTCCAAGTCTAAATTTGAAGTTAGTGCAACTTCACGGTACCCCTTAAGGGGATAGCTCTTATAACAAGGGAGAAGCAGTCTGGAAACTGCAGAAAAGCCAGGCCGTTGGGGTGACTTTTTTTTTAATTTTACTCCTCTTTACAGACTTTTTGAAAGTGTTTCAAGCTAAAACTATACTTTAAACAGGGGCTCATTTGGGAAAGACATCAACCTGGGAAACATCTCCAAGAAACAAACCTCACTGGGTTGACTTTGCCTGGAAAACAGTGTCAGCCACATCTCCAACCCTCACTCCAGGGTTTTTCTCCCTACCCCCAATCTTGCCTTCTCTAGGTCCCCATCCTACACTGGAATCCTTATTGTGTCTAATACTAGGCCTTTATCGCTCCCTCCCTGGAGACCAAGCAATACAATCTAGAAAAATGAAGCAGACCATTCTCTCTGAGGGCATCAGTTCCTAAAACCCCAGTTCAGACCCTAAGAAAAACTCTCTGAGAAATTGAACTTGGGGCCTCTGGCATGTGCCCCAGGGAACTTGCTTGCTTTCCCTAAGTCACAAGCCTCACTGTAATGTTATATATAGTTCTAATAATTAATGCCTGTATAGTATTTTATAGTTCATAAAGCCTTTTCATATCTTCACAAGAGCTCTGTGACAGAAGGTGGGCAGGTTTTGTTTTTATCTACATTTTATAGATGGGGAAACTTTTTTCAGAAAGACTGCATGAATTGTCTGAGATCATAAAGATAATTAGTAGAGAAGCCAGAGCTCCAGCTCAGGCCTCCTAATTCCCAATCCTTTTTTCCTTCCCCTACAAGCATGTGTGTTTCTATAATTCTCTTTCCTGAAAGCAGGGTCATTCTCAGAAGCTTTTATTTTCCTGGTGCCTCCTCTTCATCCCAAGTACAAGAGGGCCAAAAAAAGTTTTGGGGAATTCACTCAGACTACAGTCACTCATCTTGTGTGCAGAGGGGTCCCATCTAAACTTTATCTCAACTCACTTCACTTTGATCTATGTTAGCCTTAGTTAAGATGGTTTTCAATTCAAAAAATACTTGTGGAGTATAGTCCAGGCACTGTAATAAGCTCTGAGGAGACAACATTAAATAAGACCAACCCCTAGCCAGCCAGTGAGGTGCTTACAGTCTAAATTAAATATACAATTACAGCCGAATATAACAAAATGGTCATGGAAGGCTTCCTGGGAAAAGGGACATATAAATTAAGGCCTGAAAAAATGAGTTGGCCAAGTGAAGAGGTGGGGAAAAATATTTTTGGTTTAAATATATATATATATAAATACACACACACACACACACACACACACACACACACACACACACACACACATCTCACTGAGGAGTTGCTTAATGGGTATAGAGTTTCGGTCTTCTAAGACGAAAACGTTCCGGAGATTGGTTGCACAACAACGTGAATGTACTTAATACCAACTTTACACATAAAAATGGTTAAGATGGTAAATTTTATGTCATGTGTATTTTACCAAAATTAAAAATAAAATATTTGGGTTTTTTCAGCATGTATAATGATACAAATCCCAGTCCACCATTCGTGAACTTTTGGGCACTGAGATGTGAACTCTGGAATCAGTTTTTACTGATTTTCCTGGTGGGAAGTTTCAGTCTCACTTTTGGTCAACTCTGATAAGGGACAACCCGAAGTAAAAGGAGTACTCATTGTGATTTCCCCCAACTTCAGCCTCCTTTCACCCCCACTCACAGCCTTGAGCTCCTCCAGACCTGCCCAGATGAACCAGGTGAAAGTGTAAACAAGAGAACATTTTTTTTCAGCTGAGACCATGCCAAGGAAAGGAGAAGATCTGGCCATGGTGATTTAAAATTGTGCCAAAAAGAAAAAAAAACTGTGTAAAAAATAATTTAATTATCTTAAGAAAGCCATGCCTTGTAAGCTCACCTACTCCTAGGAATTTTGTTGCTGCTGTTGTTTTTTCATTGGCTTTTTTTTTTTTTATATAAAGATCCTTCTGAGCATCTCCAGTTTGGATTGACAAGGGGAATACTTGTAGTGGCAAGGGGTCCATTTGTAGTGGTGGCACTGAAACGTCTCTGAAGCACTGAGAAACGCTGACAGGGCTGAAACAGTGAGGAAGGTGACATGGGCCTAAAGTGACTTCTGGTCCCTACCCACACAGGGTTAAATTATACTAGTCCAGCACACAAGGCACGTTCCCATTTTCCCAGAACACTGGGCAGAATTGCCAGCATTGGGATTTTCAGAAGTTGGAAACACTCTGAGGAAAATGTTAACAGAAGAAGGGAAGGGATCCGCAAGAGCCATCTCACCTGGTCTCTCCCTGCCCCCTCCTTCCTTACCTTTTCCCATTTATACACTCCAGAAAACTGTGTGCTCCTCAGAGGCCAATAAACAACTGTAAGTAACCATATGGATTCTGAGGGAAACCAAACTTGAAAGAGCAAGCCGAGCAACACTAAAAGCCTATCTGAGATTCTTAAATTCTATACAATTCCCATCTAAGAAAGAAAAATCACAGTCAGCTGTGAGCTCAAGCACGATTAAGGATCTTTCAGAGTTTCCATCGGCTTCAGGATAACAATCCAACCACCCTAGCATGGCATGCAGGACCTTTTGTGATCTGGCTCGTTTCATTTTTCCAGCCACATATATCACCACTCTCCTCTCACACTTACTCTAGCCAAACTGAACATAGTATTTGCAGTTCCCTGAACCTACCATATTATAGGTAAGCCGCCAAATATATATATGTATATATACATATATACACACACATACACACACACATATACATATACATAGATACATTAATATATGTACCTTAAAACATATGTGTGTATATATATTATAATTCCTAGTAGACAGATATTTCTTTTTTTATCTAAACTTCAGAAGGAGACTGGCAGCCCACATCACTTGGGTTCATGTCTCACAAGCCAGAACTAGTCTTAACTCTAGGCTGGGAAATGTAGTCTCTAGCTGCGTGTCCACATGCTCAGCTAAAACTTGGAAGGTTTAGTTCTAAAATGAAGGAAGGAACAGATGTTGGGAGACATTTAACAGTCTGCATTGTCTCCCATCTCTGTATCTTTACACAACTGCTTCCCTTTGTCAGAATGTCGCTCGCCTGGATAATTCCCCACATCCTTAGGAAGTTCCGACATCAGCTTCTCTGGGAGCAAACCCTTGCTCTGCATTCTTTGAGCACCTGTGCTTCTCTCTGCCCCAGCACTTATCTCACTCTTATTGTAATTGTCTACTTGTCAGCCTTCCTATCAGATCATGGGCTCAAAAGAACAGGGACTATGTCTTTTATTTTTACACTCACAGAGCTAAGGCTAGTGCATGGCTCATAGTGGGCACCCAATAAATGATTGTGGAATGAAGAAATAAAATTCAAGAAGAGCAGAAATTATCTGGAAATTCTAAGCAGGGTTCTGTTCCAGTTAATCTGGAAATTGTCATATTATTTCTTAAGAGTAATCATTTTAACTTTTTTTACCTGCTTCAATATGTCCATGGTTCCTAGTTGTGTCCATATTCCACATTAATTGTGATGCTTTTGAAAAAGTAAAGATTGTTTTTCAAAAACATGATTGAAATAATACAGGTAGCTAAGTGTGCATATCATTAATTCGGAAGTGGGTTATTTGGAATTTGGAACAAATTTGTCATAAAAATATCTTATACATGGTGGTTGGGCATCCAACCAAGCCACAAAAAAACTAAAATTCATAATGTAACTAAACTCAGGTTCTTACAATACTATGCAGAATGAGGGCGATTCTCTGGAGAACTCAGAGCTCCAATTTTGCCCCCAACCCAACTTTATACTTCCAACTGAGTTTGGGAGTGTCTTAGTTTAGGTTCTCCCGGAAGTAGGCCCTGAGAAAAGGACTGCAGTGCAGGTGGTATGTTTGGGAGGTGCAGGGAACATATATAGAGAAACGGAAAGTGATACAGGGAAGAAAAGCAGCCAACATAAGGTGTGCTATTAAACCTGCTACCATGGAGAACAACTACCTGAAGTTTAATCCTACAAGGAAACTCTGGAAATGGGGTAAAATGCATGCTTCTAAATAATCCACCCAAGGGACAAGGGAATTGGGGTATTTATATATCAACTCCTGAGTCATTATTAGAGGGCCTGGGGGTGGGGGGTGGGCACATGTTGATTCCCTAATCCTGTATCCTTGGTTCCAGACAAACAAAGTCCTCAGGCACAGAAATACAGATAACTGGCAGTTGGAAGTCATCAGGCACACACTAAGAGGTCTGAAGAAAATGCCAGCACTGGGGGGAGCCTTCAAGATGGCAGAGGAGTAAGACATGGAGATCACCTTCCTCCCCACAAATACATCAAAACTACATCTACATGTGGAACAACTCCTACAGAACACCTACTGAGTGCTGGCAGAAGACCTCAGACTTCCCAAAAGATGCCCTCAGACGACCTACATGCAGAGGCAGGGCCAAAACCAAAGCTGACCACAGGAGCTGTGTGAATAAAGAAGAGAAAAGGACATTTCTCTCAGCAGCCGCAGGAGCAGCAGATTAAATCTCCACAATCAACTTGATGTACCCTGCATCTGTGGAATACCTGAATAGACAATGAATCATCCCAAAACTGAGGCAGTGGACTTTGGGAGAAACTGTAGACTTGGGGTTTGTTTTCTGCATCTAATTTGTATCTTGTTTTATGTTTATCTTAGTTTACTATTTAGAGCTTATCATCACTGGTAGATTTGTTTATTGATTTGGTTGCTCTCTTCTTTTTTTTAAAAAAAAATATATATATTTTCCAACATATATATATTTTTTTCCTTTTTCTCTTTTTGTGAATCTGTCTGTGTATGCTTCTTTGTGTGATTTTTGTCTGTATAGCTTTGCTTTTGCCATTTGTCCTAAGTTTCGGTCTGTTATTGTTTTTTATTTATTTTTATTTTTAGAATAGTTTTTAACGCTTGTTATCATTGGAGGATTTGTTGTTTGGTTTGGTTGCTCTCTTCTTTCTTTCCTTCTTTCTTTTTATTAATTACTTTTTAATTATTTTATTTTTAATAATTTTTTTCTAGTTTAATTATTTTATTTTATTTTATTTATTTATTCTTTCTTTCCTTTTCTCCCTTTTCTTCTGAGCCATGTGGCTGACAGGGTCTTGGTGCTTTGGCCGGGTGTCAGACCTGAGCCTCTGAGGTGGAAGAGCTGAGTTCAGGACAATTGGTCCACAGGAGACCTCCCGGCCCTACATAATAGCAAACGGCGAAAGCTCTCCCAGAGATCTCCCTCTCAACGCTAAGACCCAGTTCCACTCAGCGACCAGCAAGCTACAGTACTGGACACCCTATGCCAAACAACTAGCAACACAGGAACATAACCCCATCCATTAGAAAAGAGGCTGCCTAAAATCATAATAAGGTCACAGGCACCCCAAAACACACCACCAGACGTGGACTTGCCCACCAGAAAGACAACATCCAGCCTCATCCACCAAAACACAGGCACTAGTCCCCTCCACCAGGAAGCCTACACAACCAACTGAACCAACCTTACCCACTGGGAGCAGACACCAAAAACAAAGAGAACTACGAACCTGAACGCTGCGAAAAGGAGACCCCAAACACAGTAAGTTAAACAAAATGAGAAGACAGAGAAATATGCAGCAGAAGAAGGAACAATGTAAAAACCCACCAGACCAAACAAATGAAGAGGAAATAGGCATTCTACCTGAAAAAGACTTCAGAGTAATGATAGTAAAGATGATCCAAAATCTTGGAAATAGAATGGAGAAAATACAAGAAACATTTAAAAAGGACCTAGAAGAACTAAAGAGCAAACAAACAATGAGAACAACACAATAAATGAAATGAAAAATTGTCTAGAAGGAATCAATAGCAGAATAATAAATGAGGCAAAAGAACGGATAAGTGACCTGGAAGAAAAAATAGTGGAAATAACTAACACAGAGCAAAATAAAGAAAAAAGAATGAAAAGAACTGAGGACAATCTCAGAGACTTCTGGGACAACATTAAATGTACCAAAACTTGAATTACAGGGGTCCCAGAAGAAGAAGAAAAAACAAAGGGACTGAGAAAATATTTGAAAAGATTATAGTTGAAAACTTCCCCAACATGGGTAATAGTCAATCAAGTCCAGGAAGTGCAGACAGTCCCATACAGGATAAATCCAAGGAGAAACATGCCAAGACACATACTAATCAAACCATCAAAAATTAAACAAAGGGACTTCCCTGGTGGTCCAGTGGTTAAGAGTCCACCTTCCAATGCAGGGGACGTGGGTTCGATCCCTGGTCAGGGAACTAAGATCCCACATGCCATGGGGCAACTAAGCCCACACGCCGAAACTACTGAGCCCACCCACTCTGGAGCCCATGTACCACAACTAGAGAGAAGCCCGTGTGCTGAAATGAAAGATCCCGCATGCTGCAACTAAGACCCAAAACAGCCAAAAAATAAATAATAAAATGAAAATAAATATTTTTTTAAAAAATTAAGCACAAAGAAAAAATATTAAAAGCAGCAAGGGAAAAACAAGAAATAACATACAAGGGAATCCCCATAAGGTTAACAGCTGATCTTTCAGCAGAAACTCTGCAAGCGAGAAGGCAGTGGCAAACATATTTAAGGTGACGAAAGGGGAAAACATACAACCAACATTACTCTACCCAGCAAGGATCTCATTCACATTTGATGGAGAAACTAAAACCTTAAAGACAAGCAAAAGCTAAGAGAATTCAGCACCACCAAACCAGCTTTACAACAAATCCTAAAGGAACTACTCTAGGCACGAAACACAAGAGAAGGAAAAGACCTACAATAACAAAACCAAAACAATTAAGAAAATGGTAATAGGAAGATACATATCGATAATTACCTTAAATGTAAATGGATTAAATGCTCCAACTAAAAGACATAGACTGGCTGAATGGATACAAAAACAAGACCCATATATATGCTGTCTACAAGAGACCCACTTCAGACCTAGGGACACATACAGACTGAAAGTAAGGGGATGGAAAAAGATATTCCATGCCAATGGAAATCAAAAGAAAGCTGGAGTAGCAATTCTCATATCAGACAAAGTAGACTTTAAAATAAAGACTAATACAAGAGACAAAGAAGGACACTACATAATGATCAAGGGTTCAACCCAAGAAGAAGATATAACAATTGTAAATATTTATGCAGCCAACATAGGAGCACCTCAGTACATAAGGTCTAACAGCCATAAAAGGGGAAATCGACAGTAACAAAATCATAGTAGGAGACTTTAACACCCCACTTTCAGCAATGGACAGATCATCCAAAATGAAAATAAATAAGAAAATACAAGCTTTAAATGATACATTAAACAAGACGGACTTCATTGATATTTATAGGACATTCTGTCAAAAAACAACAGAATAGGGCTTCCCTGGTGGCGCAGTGGTTGCGCGTCCGCCTGCCGATGCAGGGGAACCAGGTTCGCGCCCCGGTCTGGGAGGATCCCGCATACCGCGGAGCGGCTGGGCCCGTGAGCCATGGCCGCTGAGCCTGCGCGTCCGGAGTCTGTGCTCCGCAACGGGAGAAAGAGATCACTGAAGAAATCAAAGAAGAAATTTTAAAATACCTAGAAACAAATGACAATGAAAACACAATGACACAAATCCTATGGGATGTAGCAAAAGCAGTTCTAAGAGGGAGGATTATAGTAATAAAATCCTACCTCAAGAAATAAGAAACATCTCAAATAAACAACCTAACCTTACACCTAAAGCAATTAGAGAAAGAAGAACAAAAAAACTCCAAAGTTAGCAGAAAGAAAGAAACCATAAAGGTCAGATCAGAAATAAATGAAAAAGAAATGAAGGAAATGATAGCAAAGATAAATAAAACTAAAAGCTGGTTCTTTGAGACGATAAACAAAATTGATAAACCATTAGCCAGGCTCACCAAGAAAAAAAGGAAGAAGACTCAAATCAACAGAATTAGAAATGAAATAGGAGAAGTAACAACTGACACTGCAGAAATACAAAGGATCATGAGAGATTATTACAAGCAACTATATGCCAATAAAATGGACAACCTGGAAGAAATGGACAAATTCTTAGAAAAGCACAACCTGCCAAGACTGAACCAGGAAGAAATAGAAAATATAAACAAACCAATCAAAAGCACTGACATTGAAACTGTGTTAAAAATCTTCCAACAAACAAAAGCCCAGGACCAGATGGCTTCACAGGTGAATTCTATCAAACATTTAGAGACGAGCTAACACCTATCCTTCTCAAACTCTTCCAAAATATAGCAGAGGTGCAAGGATTCTTCAATATATGCAAATCAATCAATGTGATAAAACATATTAACAAACTGAAGGATAAAAATCATATGATCATCTCAATACATGCAGAAAAATCTTGTGACAAAATTCCACACCCATTTATGATAATAACCCTCCAGAAAGTAGGCATAGAGGGAACTTTCGTCAACATAATAAAGGTCATATATGACAAACCCACAGCCAATGTCACTCTTAATGGTAAAAAACCGAAACCATTTCCACTAAGATCAGGCACAAGACAAGGTTCCACACTCTTACCACCATTTTGGAAGTTTTAGCCACAGCAATCAGAGAAGAAAAAGAAATAAAAGGAATCTAAATCGGAAAAGAAGAAGTAAAGCTGTCACTGTTTGCAGATGACATGATACTATACATAGAGTATCCTGAAGATGCTACCAGAAAACTACTAGAGCTAATCAATGAATTTGGTAAAGTAGCAGGATACTATATTAATGCACAGAAATCTCTTGCATTCCTATAAACTAATGATGAAAAATCTGAAACAGAAATTAAGGAAAAACTCCCATTTACCTTTGCAACAAAAAGAATAAAATACCTAGGAATAAACCTACCTAAGGAGACAAAAGACCTGTATGCAGAAACTATAAGACACTGATGAAAGAAATTAAAGATGATACAAATAGACGGAGAGATATACCATGTTCTTGGATTGCAAGAATCAACATTGTATAAATGACTATCCTACCCAAAGCAATCTACAGATTCAATGCAATCCCTATCAATCCCTACCAATGGCATTTTTCACAGAACTAGAACCAAAAATTTCACAATTTGTATGGAAACACAAAAGACCCTTAATAGCCAAAGCAATCTTGAGAAAGAAAAATGGAGCTGGAGGAATCAGGCTCCCTGACTTCAGAGTATACTACTAAGCTACAGTAACCAAGACAGTACGGTACTGGCACAAAAGCAGATATATAGATCAATGGAACAGGATAGAAAGCCCAGAGATTAGCCCACACACATATGGTCACCTTATCTTTGATAAAGGAGGCAAGGCTATACCATGGAGAAAAGACAGCCTCTTCAATAAGTGGTGCTGGGAAAACTGGACAGCTACATGTAAAAGAATGAAATTAGAACAATTCCTAACAGCATACACAAAAATAAACTCGAAATGGATTAAAGACCAAAATGTAAGACCAGGCACTCTAAAACTCTTAGAGGAAAACATAGGCAGAACACTCTATGACATAAATCACAGCAAGATCCTTTTTGACTCACCTCCTAGAGAAATGGAAATAAAAACAAAAATAAACAAATGGGACCTAATGAAACTTAAAAGCTTCTGCACAGCAAAGGAAACCATAAACAAGACTAAAAGACAACCCTCAGAATAGGAGAAACATTTGCAAACGAAGCAACTGACAAAGGACTAATCTCCAAAATATACAAGCAACTCATGCAGCTCAGTATCAAAAAAACAAACAACCCAATCCAAAAATGGGCAGAAGACCTAAATAGACATTTCTCCAAAGAAGATATACAGATTGCCTACAAACACGTGAAAGAATATTGAACATCACTAATCATTAGAGAAATGCAAATCAAAACTACAATGAGGTATCACCTCACACCCGTCAGAATGGCCATCATCAAAAAATCTACAGACAATAAATGCTGGAGAGGGTGTGGAGAAAAGGGAACCCTCTTGCATTGTTGGTGGGAATGTAAATTGATACAGCCACTATGGAGAACAGTATGGAGGTTCCTCAAAAATATAAAAAAAGAACTACCATATGACCCAGCAGTCCCACTACTGAGCATATGCCCTGAGAAAACCATAATTCAAAAAGAATCATGTACCAGGCTTCCCTGGTGGCGCAGTGGTTAAGAATCTGTCTGCCAATGCAGGGAACATGGGTTCGAGCCCTGGTCTGGGAAGATTCCACATGCTGTGTAGCAACTAAGCCCATGCACCACAACTATTGAGCCTGTGCTCTATAGCCCACATGCCACAACTACTGAGCCGCGTGCCACAAATACTGAAGCCCGCACGCCCAGAGCCCGTGCTCCGCAATAAGAGAAGCCACTGAAATGAGAAGACTGTGAGCCTCAACGAAGAGTAGCCTCCTCTCGCCGCAACCAGAATAAGCCCGCGCACAGCAACAAAGACCTTACGCAGCCAAAAACATAAATAAATAAATAAATAAATAAATAAATAAATAAATAAATAAATTTTTAAAAAAAGAGTCATGTACCACAGTGTTCATTGCAGCTCTATTTACAATAGCCAGGGCATGGAAGCAACCTAAGTGTCTACTGACAGATGAATGGATAAAGAATATGTGGCACATATATACAATGGAATATTACTCAGCTATAAAAAAAACGAAATTGAGTTATTGCTAGTGAGGTGGATGGACCTAGAGACTGTCATACAGAGTGAAGTAACTCAGAAAGAGAAAAACAAATACTGTATACTAATATATATATATGGAATCTAAAAAAAAAAACGGTTCTGAAGAACCTAGGGGCAGGACAGGAATAAAGATGCAGACCTAGAGAATGGACTTCAGGACACAGGGAGAGGGAAGGGTAAGCTGGGACGAAGTGAGAGAGTGGCACTGACATATATACACTATCAAATGTAAAATAGATAGCTAGTGGGAAGCAGCCGCATAGCACAGGGAGATCAGCTCGGTGCTTTGTGTTCACCTAGAGGGGTGGGATAGGGATGGTGGGAGGGAGACGCAAGAGGGAGGAGATATGGGGATATATGTATGTGTATAGCTGATTCACTTTGTTATACAGCAGAAACTAACACAGCATTGTGAAGCAACTATACTCCAATAAAGATGTTTAAAAGAAAAAAAAAATGCCAAGCACTGAGAAGTAGGAGAAAGGAAATAGTACCCTTATGGTACAGTTATGACATTGAAAACAAAAGAGAAGTGATTCCACCACCCCTCCCCACCAAAAAAAATCTCTCAAAACTGAACTGAGAAATCTGAATATCTATCTCCAGGCTCAGTCCATCAGTGTGAGTCCAATCCTGTCCTGGCCCACACTGCTCTCAAGTGAGATTGATGTAAGGGGACTGGCCTTTATAATTAGGAACACAAGCCTATAGTAAGAGTAAACTTTGGTGTAAAATAACAGTTAAATGGTCAATGAGAGGCAAGTTTCTCACTTTTTCTTTTGTAAAAGTAGTTCCATTTCTGTGCTTTCCCGGTGGCAGTTGACACCTCTAGAAAGCTGAGATGCCAGCTCATTAAAGGGCCCAGGCATTAGGGGATCACTTACCTACTACCATCCTTTTGCAACAACAGTAAAATCAATCTCTGCTGTTCAAACTGGGATCTCCTATTACATTAAAGCGCAGCGTTCAAGGCAACAGTGGGGGAAACGCCAATGTTTGTAGAGCTGAGGAAATCCTATAGCTGGGCATATTGTAACTGGGAAGGCATGAGGGGGAGGCAGATCCCCACCTTGGGTAACTCAAGCCCCCCACAGTGCCTCAGAGGAAGAGAGCCTGGTCTGGTTTTTGCCTGCCATCTGCACTGCCTGGGCCCTAGGCTGTTGTTACTTCTCTCTGTTTCACCAACAGAGGCCAGGACAACTTGTCATATCGATAAACAAGCTAACAACTCAAAAGCTTTTTTTCTAAACTACTAACTTCACTGTGAATTGAACTAAAGAACTATCGAGCAAAGAGGGTTTTTCAGACTTGAAGAAAACCACTTCCCAGAGGGGAATCTCCACATGGGCTGGGAAGCGCTGGGAAAATGCAATCCTGATCAAAGGAAGCTCCTTCCCCCAGCATAAACCAAGGGCTGTGTTCTTAACCAGAGAAGGAAACTTACAATAGAAGTAATAATTAAGTACTGAAATTCATATGATATGGGTGGCAATGCAGGGATTTCACATTAAATGAAGCCTCACATATTCATTCAATAACAGAAGTACCTTAGAACAATTTTTTTATTGGAGTATAATTGCTTTACAATGTTGTGTGAGTTTCTGCTGTACAGTGAAGTGAATCAGCTCTATGTATACATCTATCCCCTCCCTCTTGGACCTCCCTCCCCTGCCCCATCCCACCCATCTAGGTCACTACAGAGCACCGAGCTGAGCTCCCTGTGCTATACTGCGGGTTCCCACTAGCTATCTATTTCACACATGGTAGTGTATTTATGTCAAACCAAATCTCCCAATCCATCCCACCCTCCCCTTCCCCCTCCTCTGTGTGCACACATCCATTCACTACATCTGAGTCTCTATTCCTGCCCTGCAAATAGGTTCATCTGTACCATTTTTCTAGATTCCACATACATGCGTTAAGTTGGTGGGAATGTAAATTGATACAGCCACTATGGAGAACAGTATGGAGGTTCCTTAAAAAACTAAAAATAGAACAATTTTTGAACTATCTTACTTAGACTCATTTTTCCCCTAAAGAATTATTTAATCCATATATATGAAAAAGCAAGTTTTCTGTTATAAAACAAGACATATGATTTCCCCTCACACACACACGATACTTGTTTTTTGTATATATTCTTTTTATATTTTCTTTTACATTCTCACACTACGTGGATTTTTACTGCTCCAATGCCATTATGTTCTTTTAAATTGCATTAAACTACCTATCATAAAAATCTCCAATTTTATGTGCACATTTGAATGATGTTTTTAGTAAGTTTGCCAAGTTGTGCAACCATCCCAATAATCCAGTTTTAAAACATTTTCATCACCCCAATGAGATTCCTCATAACCATTTACAGTCACTTGCTGTTCCTACACCCAGGCTCTGGCAAGCTCTAATCTACTTTCTGCTTCCATAGACTTGTCTTTTCTGAATATTTCATGTAGATCATAATATGTGGTCTTTTGCATATGACTTTTTTCACTTAGCATAACGTTTTAAAGGTTCGTCCATGTTGTAAGTCTATTATCAGTACCTCATTCCTTTTTATTGCTGAATAGTATTCCCTTATACAGATATGACACATTTTGTTTAATCCATTTACCAATCGATAAATATTTGGGGTGTTTCCACTTTTTGGCTATTATGGATAATACTGCTATGGACATTCCCATGCAAGTCTTTATTAATAATACTGCTATGAACATTTGTGCATAAGTCTTCATGTGGACATATGTTTTTATTTCTCTTCAACTCATTTTAAAGCAGAGAAAATGAAGAACACAGAGATAAAAGAAAAAGAGCCTTCTTGTTTAGACTTAGAGTAAGTTTATACAATGTTTTCAATTGTTTAAGGAACTATTGCACTTTAAGAAAAAAAACTTTTTTAATATAAAATAACATGCACATTGAAGAAAATTTGGGAAATAAAGAAATATAGCACCTATCAACCCAACATTCAGAAATGATTACTACTGAAATGTTAATTACTTTTCTTTCAGTCTTTTTATTTATTTGTTTGTTTGTTTGTTTGTTGGCTGTGCCATGAAGCTTGTGGGATCCCTTAGTTCCCCGACCCAGACCCTCAGCAGTGAAAGCACAGCGTCCTAACCACTGGACAACTAGGGAATTCCCCAGTCTTTATTTTATACGTATGTATTTTTACACAGTTTATCTCATACTGTATATGCAATGTTTTATCTTGCTCTTCAAATGAGTATTTAAAAAAAAAACAGTATTTCACATAAGCACATTTAAATGACTGTATAATATTCTATCATATGTGATACACCATCTTTTATTTAACCATTTCCCCATTGTTCAACATTTAGATTCATTTATTGAGTAAATATTTATTGAATGCCTAATGTGTACCAGAAACTATACTAGGCACTAATGATATAGTAATGAGCACAAACAAGCATAATCACTGTCTTCATGGAACTTATAGTCTAACATATCACTATTATAAATAATGTGATTAAAATCCTCAACACAAACCTGTATTTTCATTTTATATTAATTTCTTAGGACCGAATCTTAAAGGTAGAATTTTTGGGTGAAAGAACATTAATATTTTTAAGACTCTTAAGAAATATTGACAAGTTGCTTCCCAGAAAGGTCATACAAATTTGCATTCTTACTGGCAGTGTATAACAGTAGCCATCTCACCATTTCTTTGTCAATGTTGCATTTTTTTTAAAGATTTTTTGATATGGACCATTTTTTAAGTCTTTATTGAATTTGTTACAGTATTGCTTCTGTTTTGTGCTTTGGTCTTTTGGCCACGAGTAATTGGGATCTGAGCTCCCCGACCAGGGATCGAACACGCACCCCCTGCATTGGAAGGCGAAGGCTCAACCACTGACTGTACTGCCATGGAAGTCCCAATGCTGCATTTTTAACAAAGCTTCCAGCTGCTTCAAATTCTTTTTGGAAATGGACAGGAATAGTTCCATATTAATAAAATTCAACTCTTCTATCTCCCATTTTCAAACATCTATTTATTCACTACTACAAAGTCATTTTCTTTAGCTGATAACACAGCTAAAGAAAACTTTGATGACTAACAAATCTTGTATAACAGAAGTTTTCCCAAACACCTGTCCAGGTAGCAATTTATTTTCTTAATAAAGATCTTTTCCCTTTGGAGATACCACTTACATTTGATACCTCTACCATATTAAATAATTTAATATAATTTTCAAAATGTACTGGTAGTTAGGATTGTAATATTTGGGGGATGCCTTTTCTCTAAGATTGAAATTTGGAGGCAAGCTCTAGACAATTATCCAAGCAACTGGGGGAGCAATCTGAATGATTTCATAAGCTATAATAATGGTTCAGATATGATAATTTACAAAAGCTGAAGGCAACTTTTGTCTTCAGCTACAGAGTGGTTTCTCTAGTATCCTGACTGAGCTTTCTTTTGATACTTCAGAACTGTCCATAGCTTCAATTCGCAGTCCCAACAGACTTATGGAATTCTTTATCAAAACAATAACCAACATATGGGGGGCAAGGAGAGAAATTAGTGAGGACCTCTGGAATCAAATTTAAATCAAATGAATTTAAAAGCAGACGAAACAAATACATGACTTATTCTATGTCAACATTCTAAAAAACAGAATAGTATACTTCACTGAATGGTTATAGAATCACTAGTTCAAGTTGAAAGAAACCTCACAAATCTGTAGCCCAACCCTCTCTTATTTTACAACTACAACTCATGAAAATGAAATGAAATGACCTATCTGTGGTCCCACAGCAATGCATAAAAGAGACAGAACTTCAACCAAGGACTTTTGCTCCAAAACCAGATTCAGTCACCATGCAACAATTTTGACTTCTCAGCAAGCTCTGGTTTTTTTTTTGGCCTTGCCACGCAGCATGCAGGATCTTAGTTCCTGCACCAGGGATCAAGCCCCATGCAGTGGAAGCACGGAGTCTTAACCACTGGACCACCAAGGAAGTCCCTCAGCAAGCTCTTAAAATGATACTCTACCTGTAAAGGAAATGGTAAATAACAGTAGCTACCATTTACTTTATTAAATATTTTCAATGTACGAGGCTCTTTGTATACACTTTCTCACTTAATCCTCACAGCCTCCCTATGGTATGTGGCAAATGAGGAAAATGAACTAAGAGCAATTAAGTGATTTGCTCAGAGTCACACAGTTAGGAAGTACTATACACAAGGACTGGAACCTAGACTGTGCTACATGAAGTGTGGTCCGTAAGACCAACTTATTAGAAATCAGAATTTCAGGCCCCATCCAGACTTATTGGTCATAGTCTGCCCTTTAAAAAGATTCTCCAGTAATTCAAATGCAATTGAAGTTTGAGAAGCAATGGTAAAACCCAAAGCTTAATTTTCTTAACGATTTCACAATACTACCTCAAACGTCTGGAAAAGTCAAGGAGACTATTAAAAATAATTGTGTAGACATCACATAACCAAGAATTAAAGACAACCCACTGCTTTAAGAACTTTTAAACATTAACATTCAACTCTAAGAGGAAAACTGCAAATGACCAGTATCTAAAACCTGCAGAGCACACAATGTTCAGTACCATCAAATGGTATATTTCTATCAATTCCAACAAAATTTTAATCTACAAAAGAAATAAAATTTTAATCTACAAAAGCAAAGAAATTCTGATATTGTTATTAATGGGAATCTCACAAATATGTGAAAACCTGGTGAGTTTATGGGGAAAGCTTCAATTCTCAATTTTCTATCTTATTTCCCTCCCTTCACATGGGAGGAAGGCGAAGAGTAACTCCCATTTGAAAAAGAACTGAAAAACCATAAAGCGTTGCATCTAAGAAAAATTATCACAAATATATTCAGATGGTGTTCTCATTAGGTAATAAGCACTAAAAGAACATTTAAAACCTGACAGCAAGTTGAATACAAAACTCTCAACCCTTGCCCATAGGAACACATTCAAGTTTAGTCTTCTTGCCATTATCCCTCCAAAAGAAACAACTTGATATTTTTGAATCTATAAACAACACATGGAACCTGTAAAGTACAGCATAAATAAAAAGCAAAAATTATTTGCCAGAACTTACAGCGAAAAAGCTATGAGAAGGGGAAAAAGGGGCTCTAAACAGTACAATTAGTGTTACAAAGTTATATTAACACATAAATAATTTCAGTGGCAGGTCATAGGATTCACATGCATATTTTATCAACTGTAAGAAATAATTTTTCAATCTGACCCTGATCCTTCTGTGTACTTTGAAGTCTGCAAATCAGCAGTATAGCCTATAAGTTTAAAGAAATTTAAAAAGAATTGTGAAGTTAAAAGGTACTTTTGATGTTTGTTCTTTTTCTTCCATCACAAGGGCATTCGATACAACCACCACAACCACTGATGAGTGGAAAATGTTAATGCCCAAGAGATTTCCATAGCAGGCATACATATTCATTTAACCCTTTACGACCACTGCCTGTCACAGGCCAGAGGTTAACTCGATGCCTCAATGTCCTAAGTTCCTAAGCCCTGTAAACCTCCCCCCTTTTTAATAACTCTCTCATTACTGTCACTGAGCCTCATTCCCACCTACCCCCACAATCAGTCCCTAACTTCTCTTCCTGCCTTGTCACCCCTCATTTCACACAGTGTTTCAGGTTGAATCTTCTGAAGCGCAGGTCACATAACAGTACTCTGTGCTCAAAAACATTCAGTGGCTCCCTTTATCTACAAAAGGAAATTCATATGCACAATCTGACTCTTAGGGCCTTTTATAATATGGCCCAAATTACCTTGTCCATTTATTTTCCACACTTCCTCCACACCAACCTTAGTTTCAGTTCCTTGCTATTTTCCACCTCAAAGCTTTTCCCTTCCTTGACTTCACTAACAGCAAGCTGGACTACCTGAGTTTGAATCCCAGATTGATCCCTTACTAGCTGCGCAGCTTTGGGAAAGTCATTTAACCTCTACATGCCTCAATTTACTCATGTGTAAAATAGCAACAGTATCCAAATCACAGGGATGATATGAGAAACACTGGAGTTAATAAACCATATGCCAAGCATTTAGAACAGTCCCTGGCACAGATTAAATATTACATAAGGTTAGCTATTGTTATTGTTACCATATTATTTTCTTCCTAAAATCTTGAACGTTCACCATCACTCTCCCCTTATTCTCAGATGTGAATGCTTTTCTCCCCCCACCTCTAAGCTCAAACCCACTCTTCAATATCCAGCTCAAAGAAGACCTTCTTCATGAATTCATCTCAACTTCTCTTAAGGAATGCTTGGCATTTAGTAGGCAATGAAATTTATTTGTTGAAAGAATAAGATTTAGCATTGACCACGCCACATTGTAAATGCCTGTAAATGTCTGTGTGCTCTACTGATATTTAAACTCTTTGAGGGCAACTACAGCCATAACCCCAGCATTGGCTCAATGCCTAGTCCCTAGTGTCCTTAACATATATCCATTATATGAACAAATAAATGAAAGTTGAACTCCTCTAGCATCATATTTGTACTTGTCATATGTTCAATTTCATATTAATCATAGTATATTATTTAATATATATATAATATTAATATATTGTATTACTTGAGGTAAGATCCATATCTGATTTGTATTTAGATCCCCAGCTACTGGCATACACTCATATATACTAGGTACATAATTTCTTTTTAATGCATAGATTTTAAAATTTTATTTATTTATTTTATTATTTGTTTTATTTTTGGCTGCTGTGCTGCACACAGGCTTTTCTCTAGTTGCGGTGAGCGGGGGCTACTCTTCATTGCGGTGTGCAGGCTTCTCATCGCGGCAGCTTCTCTTGTTGCGGAGCATGGGCTCTAGGCACACGGGCTTCAGTAGTTGTGGCATGTGG
>NC_041218.1:56947902-56961058 GCF_002837175.3 Physeter macrocephalus
GCAGGCTCAGTAGTTGTGGCACACGGGTTTACTTGCTCCGCGGCACGTGGGATCTTCCCAGACCAGGGCTCGAACCCATGTCCCCTGCATTAGCAGGCGGATTCTTAACCACTATGCCACCAGGGAAGCCCCCTAATTTTTTAAAAAGGAAGAATGGAAGGAGACAGGGAAGGAAGGAAGGAAGGGAAAGAGGGAGGGAGAGAGGGAGGGAGGGAGGGAGGAAGGAAGGAAGGAAGAAACAGAGAGAGAGAGGGAGGGAGGGGAAAAAAGGGAAGGAGTGAATGTGTCAAACACTAGTGCTAATGTATTATATGAATAATTTCCCTTTTGCTGATTCCCACTGTCAGAATGTTTCCATCCAGACTGATAGAAAATTCACTATGCCATAAAAATTAATTTTGTTATGCAAGATTTCTCTACATTCCAAAAGCATATGCCAGCCACACTGCCAAGGGTTTTTTTTTACAAACTCCTCTCTCTAGTGTCTCCTTATAGAAAGAAAAAAGTAGCATGGCGGGTAGGTCTCCAACAAGCAGTAGAACTGTCAAAGAGTTTTTTCTGTTCATTTTCCTTAAGAACAATCCTTATGGTTTGTGTCAGTCCCATGGCTCAAAGTTAGAGCAGGAATTTCTCCCTTTCCCCCATCCCCACAGTGAAATTCAAGCATCCTCCTTCCTCTGGAATGCTTCTTGGTATCAGCTAAGCAAGACTGTAATAGTCTCCAGAGCTCAGTAAAGACTATGCCAACCAGGAAAGAGAAGGGCGCGGGAAGGAAGGCTCCACAGCTCTACTCTGCCCAGAATCCCACTCCCCGGCATGGCTGCCCTCTGACATTGTTCTCCCTTCTGGTCACTATCACCAAGTCAGAAGGCAGAGGCCAAGAACATACCCAAGAGCTTCCAAGCAGAGTTCTCAGGTCACAGCCTCCTCAGGAACTCCAAGAACAGTTGGGCCTGTCTGACGTAGTCAACAGAATGTTCAAGCAAGGCAAGAAGGAAACGCGTTACTTGTTTCCATATTAGTATCTGACCTGTAGCCAAGGCATTGTAAGGAAAAGTGATAGAAAACTTCAAGAAATTGTCTACAATGAAAATTGTTGGGAGGAGAGTATTATGGTGGTAACATACGCAAGCTGACCTGGACACAAACCCAGCTCCCCGTCTTACTCCCTATATGAACCCTTGAATTTTACCTAAACTCTAAAAGCATCTGCCAGTTATAATGATTTAATAAAGTAATGTTTATAGTACACCTAGCACATAGTAAACACTCAACAAATGATAGCTATCAATGTAAAAAATGATTCTTAGAAGCTGTCCCTGAACCATGAAATTATGTTCTTGCCAATGAGGATTTGCTCCTATTGTTATTGCTGTTTATTTTGTCCAATCTTTAAATAGAATATTTTGACACTGATCAAGCATTTAATCGAGTGAATTAATATAAATATAAAAAATTTCTAAACAACTCAACATAGTAAATAAATTCAAATAAAATCAGATATTTAAAATGGCTTAAAAATTTACATATAAGACATGACACCATAAAACTCCTAGAAGACAACATAGGCAAATCATAAACCTTACCAATGCTTTCTTAGGTCAGTCTCCCAAGGCAATAGAAATAAAAGCAAAAGAGAGGCATGGATTTATATATACTACCAAACGTAAAATAGATAGCTAGTGGGAAGCAGCCTCATAGCACAGGGAGATCAGCCTGGTGCTTTGTGTCCACCGAGAAGGGTGGGATAGGGAGAGTGGGAGGGAGACGCAAGAGGGAGGAGATATGGGGATATATGTATACGTATAGTTGATTCACTTTGTTATAAAACAGAAACTAACACAGCATTGTGAAGCAATTATACTCCAATAAAGACGTTAAAAAAATTTTTTTAAATAAACAAATGTGACCTAATCAAACTTATAAGCTTTTGCACAGCAAAGGAAACCATAAACAAAACAAAAAGGCAACCCACGGACTGGGAGAAAATATTTGCAAATTATGTGACTGACATGGGCTTAATTTCCAAAATATACAAACAGCTCATACAACTCAATAACAATAAAACAAACAACCCAGTTGAAAAATGGGCAGAAGACCTAAATACACATTTCTCCAAAGAAAATATACAGATGGCCAATGGGCACGTGAAAAGATGCTCATCCTCGCTAATTATTAGAGAAATGCAAATCAAAACTACAATGAGGTGTCACCTCACACCAGTCAGAATGGCCATCATTAAAAAGTCTACAAACAGGGCTTCCCCGGTGGCGCAGTGGTTGAGAGTCCGCCTGCCGATGCAGGGGACGCGGGTTCGTGCCCCGGTCCGGGAGGATCCCACATGTCGCGGAGCGGCTGGGCCCGTGAGCCATGGCCGCTGAGCCTGCACGTGTGGAGGCTGTGCTCCGCAGCGGGAGAGGCCGCAACGGTGGGAGGCCCGCAAAAAAAAAAAAAAGTCTACAAACAATAAATGCTGGAGAGGGCATGGAGTAAAGGAAACCCTCCTACACTGTTGGTGGGAATGTAAATTGGTGTAGCCACTATGGAAAACAGTATAGAGGTTCTTTAAAAAACTAAAAATAGAGTTGCCATATGATCCAGCAATCTGACTCCTGGGCATATATCTGGATAAAACTCTAATGTGAAAAGATACATGCACCCCAATGTTCATAGCAGCACCATTTACAATTGCCAAGATATGGAAACAACCTAAATGTCCATTGACAGATGAATGGATAAAGAAGATATCTTCTTTATCCATTCATATATATATATATATATATATATATGTGAATGGATAATATGGAATATTACTCAGCCATAAGAAAATAATGAAATAATGCCATTTGGAGCAACATGGATGGGCCTAGAGATTATCATACTAAGCAAAGTGAAGTCAGAAAGAGAAAGACAAATACAATATAATATCACTTATATGTGGAATCTCAACTATAACACAAATAAACATATCTATGAAACAGAAACAGACTCACAGATATAGAGAACAGACTTGTGGTTGCCAAGGGGGGGTGAGGGAGGGAAGGATTGGGAGTTTGGGATTAGCAGATGCAAACTATTACATATAGGATGGATAAACCACAAAGTCCCACTGTATAGCACAGGAAACTATATTCAATATCCTACGATAAACCATAATGGAAAAGAACATGAAAAAGAATATATATATGTATATATATATATATATATATATATGGATCAATTTGCTGTACAGCAGAAATTAATACAACGTTGTAAATCAACTATACTTCAATAAAATTTTTTTAATCTGATACTTAAATATTTCCAAAGACTGTGTATATATTACTTGATGGAAAAATTAATTTTTTAATAAAGTCATCTATAAAATTACTGTCTTACTAATTTCCCATCATTCTCTATTATAAATGATGGGAAGTAAAAGACATAATATGCTGGCCTGAAAATTTTGTCTAAGGCCATTAAAATGCTGATCATTGAAATCAAATGACTGAACACTAACTGATGGTTCTGTCTCTTAACAGTTTATATTTCCTGTGCAGCAGCAACCTAAGTATCTTTTGTTTGCTATTAGCTACCCATTTTCCTCCCTGAACCACAGAATTTCCCATAATCCCCAATTTTACACCAACTGCTTCTATCATTATGGCATTGCCCTCCTTCATTGCCTAATAAGGCTGGGCAATACTTTCACTCCGCACAGTTTAACATATAGCACTTTAATTTTGAGGATGGAGAATACATAAAATGAATTATATATATATATAATTCCTTGTTTTATTAGTCTTATTGTATTGCATGCTGTGTTTACTTAAAAAGAGAACTACTCATACTACGTATAACATCCAAAAATGTTCTATATGGGCCCTTACTGAATTCATAAAGCTTTCCTTATAAGGCCAGGATCATCATAAAATGTATTTGTGAAGTGTTAATGGAAGAACATTTCCTATGTCTAGTCAGTGGCGTTCCCAAATTCTGCCAAGTTTTAAAAAAAAAAATTCTGCATTAAAACACATAAGAATCAATGTTCCCCATTAGCAAATAATTCTTTGTTCATCAGTGAGCAATGCTACCAAAATGACAAATTAAGAACTGTGGATTTTTCAGCCTTTGCATTTTAGTGAATGCTTCAAATAGACAGTTTAACTTAAAGGGTTACCCCACCAATCATCCTGAGTTCCCAGAAGTTAAGAAAAGAATGGTGCTGATTCAATCACTTTCATATACTTGCCGAAATAGAGGGAAAGAACCTTGCTCATCATAAGAGTAAATTCTCCTTTCTAAAGGGAGGATAATAATGCTAATCACCATTATAAAACTAATTAAAGAATTTTGAAATTATCTAAAAAGGTCCTCCAAGACCATTCAGAAAAGGAACACTATGTAATTTTAAAAGTTTTTCGGTTGTGTATTACTTTAAAAATTACATCATAGGCTCTATATATTGGCCTGCACAGGATTGGATTATATTTCTAATAAAACAAAAGCCACTCAGCTTCTGCTGCTGTTGTAATTGACAATTCAGTCTTTCTGCCCAGTTAGCACAAGTTCCCATGAAAGATACTGAACCTACTTGAAGTTGTCAAAAATCCTTTAGAAAATAGGGGTTTTGGTGGAAGCAACCTGCCAATAATATTGAGCGAGCTAAATAAGGAAAAACGGCTAAGCAAGGCTGGCCCACATCCAAGCTCTGAACGCACTGTCAATGTGGCAGGGCATCCGTTCAAAAGATCATCTCCTCAGTAGCAGAAAAGCAAAGTTCAAAGTGAATGTTTCAAGGAAGCTAATTTCATGTTTGCGTTTAATCTCCATATTAAAGAAACATCAGACAAATGGTATTTAGAGAAACTCTAAGGTTAAATCCAAATTCTGGGACTCAAACTATCTTTGCCTTTTGGGAGAACAGTCATTTGGGAGACTAAATAATAAATACAAAAATATTTTTACAAAGGACATTAGATTCCTCTATACTTTGTACTCTCAGAAGAAGAAAATGAGAGTATTCTGTTTCCTGATATACTGTACTAACCATATTCATTAGTCACTGGAGATGACTCTATTCGATATATCTTTCTTTAAGGGCTGTCTGGCTCTCTTCCCCTTGGAATTCCAAATGTGCCAGGCTGCCACATCATCTTCTCACCAAAGTATAAAATATTCCTGGACAGGTAAAATAGTCTCTTTCACACGCCTTTTACTTTGGATATTTATATTTCCTATGTAATTTTAATGTACCTGTAAATCAAAAGCATCTACTGGAAGCAAAAAGCAGACCTGGGGTTTGGTGATATTTTGTGGTGCCAGGACCAGGAGCTATTAATGCATGTCTAAGATTTTCACATCTTTCATATGGGTTGTATGCCATCTGAATCTTATTAAACTGCCGATGGCCATGATTGAGCCAGATTATTATGCAGAAAAATTTGACACTGATAACAGAATGACTTCTGTTGAAACAGGCCTTCAAATTGAAATAATGGGGATTATACTGGAAAAAAATTCTTGAGCAAAGCTTTTTAATACATACAAGTAATTGAGTAAACTAAGCCTACCCAATATCCTGCCTTCTAGTCTCTAGGCTCATCCACTGACCAGGCTTAGCCAACTTCAAACACCTGAGAGCTGATCCAATGATCCTGCCCAAGGTCGTGGGGCCCTGCTGGCTGTAACTCAGTGGGAAGACATTACTGCAGTACAGACTGGGGAAAAGAAAACAGATTTTGTTTAATGGTTTTTCTCAAGTCTTTAGGAAAAGGGCAAAAGTAAATATAATTTTTATTCAGCCAGAGAGGGAGGGAAAACATTCACCCTGAAATCAAAGGAAGAAAAACAGAGGGTGGACCTTGGCTTTTTACATTTTATCCTTTTCCACAGAGAATTAAGACATCCTACAGATAAGAGTAAAGAAAAGGATAGAGGAAAATTTAAGTGAGGTGCTAAGTTGTGACCAAGAAGAAAGAATATAAATTGACCCACCATGGCTGAGCTCCATGCTTCTTCCCAACTAAACCCAAAGAAGAGTAGGATAGTGGTGTGCTTCTCACTATCAGAGAATAGGAAACATACTAGTATTCAGTGGAAGCAGATATTTTCCTACTACTAATCTTTAAGAAAATTTTATGTGAGATCTCTTGTGGGCGTTCTAATTTATGTGATAGGCAAGGTCTTTGATGACATTCTCAAGGCAAATGTGATAACAGGTTTTACAGGTATATCAGTTGGGGTTCTCTGGAAAAACAGATCTAAAGATGTATTTCAAGGATAGGCTCATGGGATTATGGAGGCTAGCACATCTGAAATCTGTAGGGCAGGCCAGCAGGCTGGAAGCTCAAGGCAGAATTTCTGTTACAGTCTTGGGGCAGATTTCTTTTTCTTTTTTTTTTTTCAGGAAACCTCAGTTTTTGCTCATAAAGCTTTCAACTAATTGGATGAGCCCACATATACTACCTAGGATAATCTCCTTTACTTACAGTCAACTGTTGTAAATGTTAATCACATCTACAAATTACCTTCACAGCAACAGCTAGACTAGTGTTTGACCAAACAACCGGGCACCATAGCCTAGCCAACTTGACACATAAAATGAACCATCATAACAGGCCTATGTTATTAATAGCATCTCTCATAAAAGGTAAGGGCACATCATCAGAAGAAAGGTGCCTGAGAGACCAAGGTAATTTGAGCCATCACCATAAAGGATCACATAAATAAATTATAATATATTCTTACAATGAAATAGTATGCAACCAGTAAATAGCGTGATTTCAAATAATATTTAATAACATAAGATAAATAAAATAATATTTAATAACATACTTATTATCTGATTTAGTAATAAGTAAAAGAAACAGAAATTTTAAATATATATATATATGGTGTGTTCCCTACATTGTAAAGTAAGTTACTAATGCATATAGTTTAGAATGGGAAGAAGTACTCCAAAATTTTAACAGCTGTATCTCTGAAACACAGAACTATAAGTGATTTTTATTATTTTCCTATATTTTCTATAATTTGTATAAATTAATTTATTATTAGAAAAAATCATTGAATAGTCAATTTGACTATTTAAGATCCTAATTTAAGATCCTAATCATGACTCCTGCCTGAATGGCACATTAATTCAGCCATTCTGCAGTGGCCTCATAGCACCTGCAGTCAGAGCCAAGGTTTCCCCGCAAAAGTGGTTCTAGATCTACACCAGACATGAATAAATGGTAAATTAAGGACTTAAAGTTCTTTTCCATATATCATCTCCAAAATTATTTGGTAAGTTGTTTTCAAAGCAGAAGTAACTTAAGACAGTAAAAAGAAAATTGCCAATGTTGCTCCAAGGAAATGTCTGGTTTTGAGCAGGCTTCGAGGAAGCAACTGGATAATTTAGCTGCTGATTGGAATACAGCAAGGCCACTCACCCAGATGGTGGCAGAGTGAGGTCTAGGATAAATGAGCACCCTTTCCTATATTCTGCAGGCTCTTCCACGACAGGAGTAAGAGAATGGATGGTCTTCTCCCTTTCCACAAACCCACTATTCTCCCTCCCATGTGGCACTTCAATGGTATGTACTTCAGGTCATTTTCCATCTGGGTTCCTCCCTTCTGGAAGGCCAGACCTTCCAGGAGGGCACAGTACCCAAGGACTAGGGTCTATATTTTACTCCCTGTCATCCAGACCCTGGCACAGATGGAGGTAGGCAGCCCCCTTTGGAGCTGAGGTCATTCACTGCATTCCTTCTGATTCACAGAGTTCTACGGAATCCACATCAGAGGGGCTCCCAGAAATAACTCTGGCAAGTGACGGCACAAGATAAATTATACTTATCCATCCTCTTGGGTTGATTTAAGCCTTTCCACTAAGCACACTCATTCCCAAAATTTCTTCCCCTCGGTCTGCCACAGTAGGTGAAATTCCCACCATAAGATTCAGTCCTTCGGGTTAAGATCTCCTGGACACCCCTGTTAAAATGCAAATATATGACTCACAAGATGTAACACATAGATTCATTAGCACTGTTTACACTTTAGAGAGGCACAAGAAGGAAGCAGAATGGTCTTCAAAAATGACCAAGACTTTAGAATTCCACTTAGGTACATCCGTGGCAAATCCAGTCAAGACAGATCCATGCCAATGATAGATTTCCAGTTGGTTCTCCTATAATAGAGACTGACTTTGAGAGAAGGATAAATTTTTTTTCCTCCCCTATAAGCTCTAGCAACTCTGAAATGTCTGGATATACAAGCTAGGATTGAGTCTTTTTCTAGGAATAAGATGTATGTCTCTTGCCAATTTGCACTGTTCTCTTGTATTAGCTGCCAGGGAACCCAGCGAGCACAAGAAAGGCACCCTTGAGAGTGCAGCTCCATTGTCCCCAAAGAATGACAGTGAAGCAAACTTGGTAACGGTTTTGCAGGCTCACTGGCTGCCCATGGAATTTCAAAATCTTCTGGGCAGAGGCAGGTTCTACCACATGCCTGTTAAGTTTTGACTGTTGATGACTCTGGAGAACAGATCTAATTTTGCCATGAATCAAGGCTATCTCCAGGAAACGTCGAGTGGAACTTGGTTTCCTAACATGAAATGGTACCAGGAATCGGAGGAGTCTACTGCCTGCCTAAAAGAAGCATGAGGCCTTCAAGACTCCAAGGGCAAAATTAGACTAACCTAAATTATAAATAAAACTCTCGGAGTTCCTTAAAAATAAGCACTATATAAATAAAAGGCATAGAATATCTGAAGTTTTAGAGTATATTTTGGACCCTTATGTATTTTGCCACACTGATTCTAGACATTCTATGAATGTGTGTATATTGTGAGCTTGTTGTGTGTCATGAGCTTGTTATCTCCCCGAGTCTGTCACCAACCCCTTCTTCTTGTCCTATTAACCATCCATCATGTCATCTTCCTTAAACTTGCCATGTGCAGCCTCCTTCCAGAGGCATACTCCATCAAGGTTTCTTTTTAGTTTTATCCTAGAATAAAATGAGCTTTAAGTCTTTTTTTTTCTCAAATAAGAGTATAAAAACTAGATGCTTTTTTGAGCCTCACAAATATATAATGCTACTTATTTCTATCCCACAAAACAGCACTTTGGCATCATCCCCTGGACATGCCACACAAAGCCACATTTGGTGGACAACCCCTCCATGGATAACCCCTACGTGAGAAGGCATTCTCTTCCCTGCCCAAGGCACTGGATTATCCTGCCTAATTGGCTACCATGTGCGGACCTCATTAGAAGAACTTGCAAGTGCTATACATGGTAAAGAATGTATTTCTGATAATATTTCAGTTAGGTTTGGACCAAGGCCAAGAGTCTCTCTGGCAGACTAAAGCCACTTTACCAACACTACACTTTTAGCAAAAAGATTCGTGATAAGGAAATATAAGCAAGACATCTAGGATCAAAAGGTCACACCACCCCACTTCCTCACCCCACTCTTCCACCTCTTTTTAAGCATGAGGAAACATTCCCAGGCAATTAGTCATGACCTCTTTTCTACCTGAGTCCTTCTCCTGCTAGTTTTTACTAAGAGAGTTTGCTTCAAGGGCTTTCGAAATTCAGGGTCAAGTTTTGGAAGATGTTTTTAAAGATGTGAAGCACAACTTCATCCAACTGAACACAACAATTCTTCCTCTAACACGGAATATTGTCATTTCTAAATAAATTTTTATTATTTAAAAAAATGTTTTATTAATGCAGGGAAAGCCTGCATAATATAAATAATAACAGTGCTTGATTTAAAATAGTTTCTAGGAAAGGAATAAAAATATAGATTTCTGTGTATTATTTTGTTTTGTTGCTTAATATGCTCATGATTTGCCAAAGCCAATGAGAGAAAAAGGTGCCAGTTTTTGAGGCTGGTTTGAAATTCTACTTTAGCCAGTACTAAGTGAGGAGACATGACCCATATGATTAATGGACTCATAAAGAAGTAAAGATGAACATTACATTAGAAGACATCGAACAACTCTCTTACTTTAGGGATGAGAAACCCATGCCCACAAATGCTAAGTATCCTTAGAAGCAATCGTACAAGGACCTTCAAGATGGCGGAGGAGTAAGACATGGAGATCATGTTCCTCCCCACAAATACATCTACATGTGGAACAATTCCTACAGATCACCTACTGAATGCTGGCAGAAGACCTCAGACTTCCCAAAAGGCAAGAAATTCCCCACGTACCTGGGTAGGGCAAAAGAAAGAAGAAAAAACAGAGACAAAAGAATAGGGACGGGACCTGCACACCTGGGAGGGAGCTGTGAAGGAGGAAAGGTTTCCACACACTAGAAGCCCGTTCCCGGGCGGAGACTGTGGGTGGCAGAGGGGGGAAGCTTCGCAGCCACGGAGGAGAGCGCAGCAACAGGGGTGCGGAGGGCAAAGCGGAGAGGTTCCCGCAGAGGATCAGTGCCGACCGGCATTCACCAGCCAGAGAGGCTTGTCTGCTCACCCGCCGGGACAGGTGGGGGCTGGGAGCTGAGGCTCGGGCTTCGGTCGGAAGCCGGGAGAGGACTGGGGTTGGAGGCGTGAACACAGCCTGAAGGGGGCTAGTGCACCACAGCAAGCCAGGAGGGAGTCCGGAAAAAAGTCTGGAGCTGCCTAAGAGGAAAGAGACCATTATTTCGGGGTGAGTGAAGAGAGGGGATTAAGAGCACAGCCTAACCAAATAACAGATATGGGCGCGAGCCACGGCTATCAGCGCGGACACCAGAGACGGGCATGAAACGCTAACGCTTTGCTGCAGCCACCAAGAATCCTCTGTGCAAGAACAGGTCACTATCCACACCTCTCCTCCTGGGAGCCTGTGCAGCCCGCCACTACCAGGGTCCCGTGATCCAAGGACAACTTTCCCGGGAGAACACACGGCGCGTCTCAGGCTGTTGCAATGTCACACTGGCCTCTGCCGCCACAGGCTCCCCCTGCATTCCGTACCCCTCCCTCTCCCCGGCCTGAGTGAGCCAGAGCCTCCTAATCAGCTGCTCCTTTAACCTCGTCCTGTCTCAGCGAAGAACAGACGCCCTCAGGCGACCTACGTGCAGAGGTGGGGCCAAATCCAAAGTTGAACCCTGGGAGGTGTGCGAACAAAGAAGAGAAAGGGGAATCTCTCCCAGCAGCCTCAGGAGCAGCAGATTAAATCTCCACAATCAACTTGTACCCTGAATCTGTGGAATACCTGAATAGACAATTTATCATCGCAAAATTGAGGCAGTAGACTTTGGGAGCAACTGTAGACTTGGGGTTTGCTGTATGTGACTGACTAGTTTCTGATTTATATGTTTATCTTAGTTTAGTTTTCAGCGCTTATTATCATTGGTGGATTTGTTTATTGGTTTCGTTGCTCTCTTCTTTTTTTATTACATTTTTATTTTAATATTTTTTTATTTTAACTATTTTATTTATTTATTTTTATTATTTTTTTTAATTATCTTTTTTTCTTTCTGTTTTTCTCCCTTGTCTTCTTCCGTGCGGCTGACAGGGTCTTGGTACTCCAGCCTGGTGTCAGGTCTAAGCCTTTGAGGTGGGAGAGTCGAGTTCAGGACATTGAACCAACAGAGACCTCCTGAACCCATGTAATATCAATCACTGAGAGCTCTCCCAGGGATATTTGTCTCAACGCTAAGTCCCAGCCCCACCGAATGGCCAGCAAGATCCAGTGTTGGATGCCCCATGTCACACAACTACCAAGACAGGAAGACAACCCCACCCCTTAGCAGAGAGGCTGCCTGAAATCATACTAAGTTCACAGACACCCCAAAACACACCACTGGACACAGCCCTGCACACCAGAAAGACAAGATCCAGAGCCACCCACCAGAACACAGGCACCAGTCCCCTCCACCAGGAAGCCTACACAAACCACTGAAGCAACCTTACGCACTGGGGGCAGACACCAAAAACAACGGGAACTGTGAACATGCAGCTGTGAAAAGGAGACCCCAAACACAGTTAAGCAAAGTGACAAGACAGAGAAATACGCAGCAGATGAAGGCACAAGATAAAAACCCACCAGACCAAACAAATGAAGAGGAAATAGACAGTATACATGAAAAACAATTCAGAGTAATGATAGTAAAGATGATCTAAAATATTGGAAATAGAATGGAGAAAATACAAGAAACGTTTAACAAGGACCTGGAAGAACTAAAGAGCAAACAAACAATGATGAACAACACAATAAATGAAACGAAAAATTCTCTAGAAGGAATCAATAATAGAATAACTGACAAAGAAGAACGGATAAGTGACCTGGAAGATAAAACAATGGAAATAACTATCACACAGCAGAATAAAGAAAAAAGAATGAAAAGAATTGAGGACAGTCTCAGAGACCACTGGGACAACATTAAATGCACCAACATTCGAATTATAGGCGTCCCATAAGAAGAAGAGAAAAAGAAAGGGATTGAGAAAATATTTGAAGAGATGAGAGTTGATTACTATATGATTATAGTTGAAAACTATTTCCTCTCCCATGTTAGGGAGAGGAAATAGTCAATCAAGTCCAAGAAGCACAGAGAGTCCCATACAGGATAAATCCAAGGAGAAACATGCCAAGACACATATTAATCAAACTATCAAAAATTAAATACAAAGCTTCCCTGGTGGCACAGTGGTTGAGAGTCCGCCTGCCGATGCAGGGGACACGGGATACTTAAAGTGATGAAAGGGAAAAACCTACAACCAAAATTACTCTACCCAGCAAGGATCTCATTCTCATTCAATGGAGAAATTAAAACCTTTACAGACAAGAAAGTTAAGAGAATTCAGCACCACCAAACCAGCATTATAACAAATGCTAAAGGAACTTCTCTAGGCAGGAAACATAAGACAAGGAAAAGACCTACAAAAACAAACCCAAAACAATTAAGAAAACAGTAATAGGAACATACTTATCGATAATTACCTTAAATGTAAATGGATTGGATGCTCCAACTAAAAGACATAGACTGGTTGAATGGATACAGAAACAAGACCCATATATATGCTGTCTACAAGAGACCCACTTCAGACCTACAGACACATACAGACTGAAAGTGAGGGGATGGAAAGAGATATTCCATGCCAATGAAAATCAAAAGAAAGCTGGAGTAGCAATTCTCATTTCAGACAAAATAGACTTTAAAATAAAGACTATTACAAGAGACAAAGAAGGACA
>NC_041218.1:56968160-56970000 GCF_002837175.3 Physeter macrocephalus
CTGGGACAACATTAAATGCACCAACATTCGAATTATAGGCGTCCCATAAGAAGAAGAGAAAAAGAAAGGGATTGAGAAAATATTTGAAGAGATGAGAGTTGATTACTATATGATTATAGTTGAAAACTATTTCCTCTCCCATGTTAGGGAGAGGAAATAGTCAATCAAGTCCAAGAAGCACAGAGAGTCCCATACAGGATAAATCCAAGGAGAAACATGCCAAGACACATATTAATCAAACTATCAAAAATTAAATACAGGGCTTCCCTGGTGGCACAGTGGTTGAGAGTCCGCCTGCCGATGCAGGGGACACGGGTTTGTGCCCTGGTCTGGGAGGATCCCACATGCCGCAGAGCGGCTAGGCCAGTGAGCCACGGCCACTGAGCCTGCACGTCCGGAGCCTGTGCTCCGCAACGGGAAAGGCCACAGCAGGGAGAAGCCCACGTACCGAAAAAAAAAAAAAAAAAAAAAAATACAAAGAAAAAATATTAAAAACAGCAAGGGAAAAACAACAAATAACATACAAGGGAAACCCCATACGGTTAACAGCTGATCTTTCAGCAGAAACTCTGAAAGCCAGAAGGCAGTGGCAGGACATACTTAAAGTGATGAAAGGGAAAAACCTACAACCAAAATTACTCTACCCAGCAAGGATCTCATTCTCATTCAATGGAGAAATTAAAACCTTTACAGACAAGAAAGTTAAGAGAATTCAGCACCACCAAACCAGCATTATAACAAATGCTAAAGGAACTTCTCTAGGCAGGAAACATAAGACAAGGAAAAGACCTACAAAAACAAACCCAAAACAATTAAGAAAACAGTAATAGGAACATACTTATCGATAATTACCTTAAATGTAAATGGATTGGATGCTCCAACTAAAAGACATAGACTGGTTGAATGGATACAGAAACAAGACCCATATATATGCTGTCTACAAGAGACCCACTTCAGACCTACAGACACATACAGACTGAAAGTGAGGGGATGGAAAGAGATATTCCATGCCAATGAAAATCAAAAGAAAGCTGGAGTAGCAATTCTCATTTCAGACAAAATAGACTTTAAAATAAAGACTATTACAAGAGACAAAGAAGGACACTACATAATATTCAAGGGATCGATCGAGAAGAAGATATAACAATTGTAAATATTTATGCACCCAACATAGGAGCACCTCAATACATAAGGCAAATGCTAACAGCCATAAAGGGGAAATCGACAGTAACACAATCATAGTAGGCAACTTTAACACCCCACTTTCACCAATGGACAGAACATCCAAAATGAAAATAAATAAGGAAACACAGATTTAAATGATACATTAAACGAGATGGACTTAATTGATATTTGTAGGACATTCAATCCAAAACACAGAATACACTATCTTCTCAAGTGCTCATGGAACATTCTCCAGGATAGATCATATCTTGGGTCACAAATCAAGCATGCCTTGGTAAAATTGAAATCGTATCAAGTATTTTTTCTAATCACAACACTATGAGACTATATATCAAGTAAAGGAAAAAAACTGTAAAAAAATACAGACACATGGAAGCTAAACAATATGCTACTAAATAACCAAGGGATCACTGAAGAAATCAAAGAGGAAATCAAAAAACACCTAGAAACAAACGACAATGAAAACATGATGGCCCAAAACCTATGGGATGCAGCAAAAGCAGTTCTAAGAGGGAAGTTTATAGCAATACAATCCTACCTCAAGAAACAAGACACCTCTCAAATAAACAACTTAACCTTACACCTAAAGCACTTAGGGAAAGAAGAACAAGAAAACCCCAAAGTTAGCAGAAGGAAAGAAGTCATAAAGATCAGA
>NC_041218.1:56970155-57004981 GCF_002837175.3 Physeter macrocephalus
GAAATAGGAGAAGTAACAACTGACACTGCAGAAATACAATGGATCATGAGAGATTACTACAAGCAACTACATGCCAATAAAATGGACAACCTGGAGTAATGGACAAATTCTTAGAAAAGCACAACCTTCTGAGACTGAACCAGGAAGAAATAGAAAATATAAACAGAACAATCACAAGCACTGAAATTGAAACTGTGATTAAAAATCTTCCAACAAACAAAAGCCCAGGACCATATGGCTTCACAGGCGAATTCTATCATACATTTTGAGAAGAACTAAAACACATCCTTCTCAAACTCTTCCAAAATATACCAGATGGAGGAACACTCCCAAACTCATTCTATGAGGTCACCATCACCTTGATACCAAAACCAGAAAAATATGTCACAAAAAAAGAAAACTACAGGCCAATATCACTCATGAACATAGATGCAAAAATCCTCAGCAAAATACTAGCAAACAGAATCCAGCAGCACAGTAAAAGGATCATAAACCATGATCAAGTGGGGTTTATCCCAGGAATGCAAGGATTCTTCAATATATGCAAATCAATCAATGTGATATACCATATTAACAAACTGAAGGATAAACCATATGATAATCTCAATAGATGCAGAAAAAGCTTTCCACAAAATTCGTCACCCATTTATGATAACACTCTCCAGAAAGTAGGCATAGACGGAACCTATCTCAACATAATAAAAGCCATGTATGACAAATCCACAGCCAACCTCATTCTCAATGGTGAAAAACTGAAACCATTCCCTCTAAGATCAGGAACAAGACAAGGTTGCCCACTCTCACCACTATTATTCAACATAGTTCTGGAAGTTTTAGCCACAGCAATCAGAGAAGAAATAAAAGGAATAAAATAGGATAATAAAAATAGAATAAAATAGGAATCCAAATTGGAAAAGAAGAAGTAAAGCTGTCACTGTTTGCAGATGACATGATACTATACATAGAGAATCCTAAGGAGGCTACCAGGAAACTACTAGAGCTAATCAATGAATTTGGCAAAGTAGCAGGATACAAAATTAATGCACAGAAATCTCTTGCATTCTATACACTAATGATGAAAAATCTGAAAGAGAAATTAAGGAAACACTCCCATCTACTATTGCAACAAAAAGAATAAAATATCTCAGAATAAACCTACCTAAGGAGAAAAAAGCCCTGTATGCAGAAAACTATAAGACACTGATGAAAGAAATTAAAGATTATACAAATAGATGGAGAGATATACCATGCTCTTGGATTAGAAGAATCAACATTGTGAAAATGACTATACTACCCAAAGCAATGTACAGATTCAATGCAATCCCTAGCAAACTACCAATGGCATATTTCACAGAACTACTACAAAAAATTTCACAATTTGTATGGAAACACAAAAGACCCCGAATAGCCAAAGCAATCTTGAGAAAGAAAAACAGAGCTGGAGGAATCAGGCTCCCTGACTTCAGACTATACTACAAAGCTACAGGAATCAAGACAGTATGGTACTGGCACAAAAACAGAAATATAGATCAATGGAACAGGAGAGAAAGCTCAGAAATAAACCCACATATTTATGGTAAATCAATCTATGATGAAGAAAGAATATACAATGGAGAAAAGACAGCCTCTTCAATAAGTGGTGCTGGGAAAACTGGACAGCTACATGTAAAAGTATGAAATTAGAACACTCCCTAACACCACACACAAGAATAAACTCAAAATGGGTTAAAGACCTAAATGTAAGGCCAGACACTATCAAACTCTTAGAGGAAAACATAGGCAGAACACTCTATGACATAAATCACAGCAAGATCCTTTTTGACCCATCTCCTAGAGAACACATCCTAACAGCATACAAAAATAAACTCAAAATGGATTAAAAACCTAAATGTAAGGCCAGACACTATAAAACTCTTAGAGGAAAACACAGAACACTCTATGATTTAAATCACAGCAGGATCCTTTTTGACCCACCTCCTGGAGAAATGGAAATTAAAAACAAAAATAAACAAATGGGACCATATGAAACTTAAAAGCTTCTGCACCGCAAAGGAAACCATAAACAAGATGAAAAGACAACCCTCAGAATGGGAGAAAACATTTGCAAATGAAGCAACTGACAAATGATTAATCCCCAAAATATACAAGCAGCTCATGCAGCTCAATATCAAAAAAACAAACAACCCAATCCAAAAATGGGCAGAAGAACTAAATAGACATTTCTCCAAAGAAGATATACAGATCGCCAACAAACACATGAAAGAATGCTCAACATCATTAATCATTAGAGAAATGCAAATCAAAACGACAATGAGATATCATCTCACACCGGTCAGATTGGCCATCATCAAAAACTCTAGAAACAATAAATGCTAGAGAGGGTGTGGAGAAAAGGGAACCCTCTTGCACTGCTGGTGGGAATAATGTAAATTGATACAGCCACTATGGAGAACAGTATGGAGGTTCCTTAAAAAACTACAAATAGAACTACCATACGACCCCGCAATCCCACTACTGGGCATATACCCTGAGAAAACCATAATTCAAAAAGAGTCATGTACCAAAATGTTCATTGCAGCTCTATTTACAATAGCAAGGACATGGAAGCAACCTAACTGTCCATCAACAGATGAATGGATAAAGAAGATGAATGCTTCTGAAGAACCTAGGGACAGGACAGGAATAAAGACGCCAATGTAGAGAATGGACTTGAGAACGCGGGGAGGAAGAAGGGTAAGCTGGAACGAAGTGAGAGAGTAGCACTGACATATATACACTACCAAATGTAAAATAGATAGCTAGTGGGAAGCAGCCGCATAGCACAGGGAGATCTGCTCAGTGCTTTGTGACCACCTAGAGGGGTGGGATAGGGAGGGTGGGAGGGAGACGCAGAGGGAGGGCATATGGGGATATATGTATGTGTATAGCTGATTCACTGTTATAAAGCAGAAACTAACACAGCATTGTAAAGCTATTATACTCCAATAAAGACGTTTAAAAAAAAAAAAAGAAGAAGCAATCCTACAAGGGGCTTAGCAATGTTGCCACAGCATGCTCCGGTAGACTGGTGGATAATCTTTAGACATATGACCACGAGCAAAATGTATAACTTTCGTAAGCCTCAGCTTGCTCATCAGTAAGATCGGGCTAAAGATCATGCAAGCCTCGTTATGCATCATGAGGAATCAACAAGTTAATAAAAATCAAGCACTTAATATCTGGTACAGAGGAGGAAATGAATAAATATTAGATACTGTTGTAAGAGACAGGGTTGAAGGAAGAATCAGAGTAAGAGAGCCAAGCTGATGGGTTTTTTTTTTTTCCTAATTATCTTCCTCCAAGAACTAACCATCAACGGAGTAATGGGAACATTTTTCCGAACACAGTCCAGAAAAATCTCTAGTATAATATAAAAATGTTGATGTAAACTGGAACTTCACTCCATATTAGAGAGATAGTAAGCCTAGGGGTTAAAAGCATGTACTCAAGCTAAACAGCATGGGTTCAAATCCCATCTCCCCTACTTTCTAGCCAAAAATTTTAAGCAACTTAACTTCTCTGTGTTTCATTTTCCTCCTCCATAAAAGGGGATAATAATAGTATCTAACTCACAGGGTTATTGTGAAAATGAATTGAGTTAATATTTGGAAATCACTTACTACAGTGTCTGTGCATGTACTATAATGCATTAGGTATTATTATTATTATGTTACAAGACCATCTTGCAAACCATCCAGGATATATTTATACTGGAAGCACCCAAAGAAACTTAAAGAAATAATTTTACTTCTAACACCATCTGGAATCACAGATTCTGATAATGGGATTATACCGAGGCACCAGCATATAAATCTATTGCTCCAATTCTACTGTTAAGAATAACTCAAAGAGTAATTCACTGGAATGTTTTAAATGCCTGATTCTGAAAAGCACTGGGTGACCCAAAGATAACAGTGTGGAAATAGAATTTCATTCACACCTACCTTTGGAGTTAGTGCTTGTCAACTTCTCTTCACCCTGAGGCAAACCTGTTAGACTGTTGGAAATACAGCAGGGAGGACTTTCTATTTAGTAGAAAGTCGATTTCAATCATCTTTTTTGGTTTTGTTATTGTGAAATCATAGCATTTTTAGGGAATGATGCACTAGTCCAATCATTTTACAGATGAGGAAACCGAGATCTACAAAGGTAGTGACAGCCAACATGGAGCTGGTAAATAATGAAGACCAGAGGGGATAATATTTTAAGAACATTAGACCTCCTTCTCTAGTTATCATAGAGAGCTCCAACTTCACACTATAAATCTGATTAACTGGATCCAAATTTTATAAATAAGGAGCTTAAATTATAGCAGTATTTCACCCAGTTGAACTTCAGATTACTTCAGATGAAAGTAATGTGTCTTTTTGGATATCAGACTCTCGCTTAAAAATTTATATACTTTAAAATTCCTGTTACAGAGAACATAAATAGTACATTGAGTTTGATCAGTCAGTGAAAAATAAATCTCAGGGGGTAAATGTTTCATCTTCCAGGGCATCGGAGAACTAAATAACAAGCAATTTACTAAATTCCATCCTGGTCCTGAAATCTTCTGTTTATGTAATTTGGATGTGTAGCTTACCCATAGAGGCTGGTCACTCCTTGTCACTCCTTGCAGGACCACCTCTCCTGAATATAATCATCACAATATATCACCATATGCATTCACCGTGATTCAGATATGCAAACTATAGCTTTTTTTTTTAACCTAATGTTCAGAGTTAATTATATCTCTTAGCTCATGGTATACCATCATTTAACCTCACAAGGCCTATATCATGTTTTATTAATTTTTATTGTTTTCCCCTTAACTTCTCATCATAACTTCCATTCCCCTTGTTGCTAGAGGCATCCACACAAATGTTTATAAGACATAAATGTATTTAGGTATGTTTGTATCTTTGAGAAATATGTAATACTGTTTATGTTGTAGGTGTTTAATTTATATACATCTAACTGTGCTATAGAACAATTTTTTTCTTTTTTCATTCAACATATGTTTTTAAGATCTATCCATGTTGCTTTATGTACATCTAGATAATTAATTCTGAGTGGTATGTAGAATTCCACTACATATGTATATCCTATAATTCACTAATTCATTCCCCTAGCAATGGATACCTCACTTACCACCAACTTTCTGTCTTCCCAAATAAACATACTCATACATGTTCCCTTATAGTCCCATGTCAGAGTGGCTCTAGAGTATATACTCAGGAGTGGGAATCTTAGTGTATATGACCAGATTTCTCTAAGCCAGATAACTCCCCAGAATAGCTGTATCAAGTTAGACTTCCACTAACAGGGAAAGATGGTTTCCCAACTCCCTCAGATAATAGTTGGTATTATCTGACTTTCTGATGTTCATCTATCTAATAGGTGGTAGAATGCTTTTGGACCTATTCTAGTCTACCAGTTCTCTCAAATGTTTGCACCTTCTGCCTTTGGTTCATGAGGACTTTTGGATCCTGTACATGCCTTGTACAGGCCCTGGGCAACTAGAAATACTATCTCAGTACCATCTACGTAGAGTCTTCCTCACAATCCTGCTCTACTGTTTCCACATCACAGAGGGCCATGCTGACCTCAGAACTTTTCTTATGGGCTTTCATTCTCCCTTCAGGAGAGAGGGGAATTCCAGGCTCTCCTAAAACCTTTCTGGATGTTTCTACCCACCCTATGGAAGTTTTCATGCATGAAGCCCATACACAAATGCTGAGTTCTTGCCCTTTTCCCTCCCTCCCTCTCTCTCTTCCTTCCTTCTTTCCTTTCTCTCTTCTCCCTCTGCCTCCTAGAATTTGAAGGGTTTTCAACTTCTCCCTTTTGACTGACAAGACTCTCCTTTTCTTATCCTCCCCACCCCCTAGTTGACATTCTCCCTGTTTTTCCCTGGGGCAGTAACAGAGGAAAGGCGATGGCGGTGGAGTGGGGGGGACTATATTATCACAAGGGGAAAATATATCGGAGAATCTTGAAAAGTATTGTCTGCATGCACTTACCATTCCATATGAATAACACTTTAACCATTGCAAAGTACTTTTACATATCATTTGACCCTCTCAAAAACCTAGATAAAGAAGTTGTCAGTATTTGTAGACAAAAATAGAAACCAAGACTGAGAAAAGTGAAAGAATTTTGTGCAGTAATAAGATAGATGACTGACAGATAAACTATCTTAGAAGAATGCATATATCTTTTACAATTTTTTCCCTAAGAATATCAGAAAACCTTTTTAAAATTGCAAAATCTCTTCTTTTCTCTTTTGTAGATCTGGTCATCTGAGCCAAAAGGAAATTCTGACACAAAAATAAAGACTGTTTTATCTCTGCTTTGCAGCAAGAACTTGTGGATGTTCTTAAGCATTTGCAAGAAACTCTGAGTTCTTATTCCTTTGTCAGCAATTCTTTTATGATTAAAATTCTAAAATTAAAAAATATTCTAAAATATGATCATCACTGTTACACTTAGACCCATACAGGAAACTGTTCATTTTTTCAGCCTATATTGTACTTACTAAATCATGTCTTACTCTGACAAACGTTATGGACTTGATTAGTTTTGTGAAATAATCATTTTAAATGCCTAATTCTTTGAATATAGACCTATACACACAGTTTATTTTAACTGTGTTAATTGTGCCCACTTTTCAGTAATTTAAGCTTCAAATTTTTACGTTTTAAAATCTGGAAAAGCAACATATTTTTCCATCTATTTCTATAAAAATTTTCTAAGTATGGTTGGAGGACACTTTTTTATATCCCAAGTGAGCATTTTCTGCCACATGGTTAACAAAGACCATATCAGCTTGAAGGGAAGCAGACTGGGTTAGTGAAAAGAGACAGACCTGGTTATAAATCCTAGTTTTCCACAACGTACCAATTGTGTGGCTTTAGGCAAATGACTTAATTCCCAAACTACTTTTCTCATTTATAATACAGGATCATCACGAACACCACTGGTTGTACTCCAGAAAATCTATAGTAAAAATACTGCAGATAATATTTCACCTTTGAAATGAACAACAGAAATAGGCATTTGGTGTGCCTTGTTGTCCAAACATGTGTCTTGGTTTTGCCCTTTGCACACAGTAGGAACCTACTCTGCTAGAGAAAGAGGCATCATCTACTTGAGCCTAAAGTGTAAGCAGTTAACACAACAGCAAATGTCATTTAGATGAATTGTCTCAATCAAATAAAACTATACTGGGGGCACAGTCTCATTCCCTTTGATATACCCTTTGAAGTCAGGGAGAATGTCTCATATGGATGAGATACCTAGAGAGTAAAGAAATATGAGGGGAAAAACTAGGCCTGTATTGTGTTTTCAAGGGATAAGCAGGAATTTAACACAGACGTTGTTTCTTATAGGACTAAGAACTGCTTTTTTAGAGTCATCCAAAAGGGCAGAAGCCAAAGACCTCATGTAAACCTTATGCAACATGGCCTTTCCTTATGCAAACATATTTAAATGTTTCACAATTGCTTTTGTCCAAAACTTATACAACGCATCCTCTCTAGGAAAAAATAAATAAAAATCCTACTCTCTGTATACTGAGTAGTCCAAACAATATCTCACTTTTATTCCAAGAAAATAGGAATAGCCAAATCCAGGATAATAATTAACAAAAATAAAAGCTTCCCTCAACAACTGTCCACACTCCTGCCCAGCTCCAGAGCACAGGGCCAAGAGGAAAGAGAACAAAGCCTTAGCTGGATTTAAAACAGTGTACAGAAACATTTAAAGCTTCTTCTCTTCCAGTCCAGAAAGCTGTTGGCAGGAAAGGGACCCAAGCCCAAAATATATAGTCAAGCACATAGTCTTTCTTGAAGGTCTTCACAATACAGAACATTCTCCAAAACCCCCTGGGGCACCCTACTAAAAAATGTTGAGACACAAAGCCTACCTTCAGAACACTACCAGTTTTCCCCCCTTGGGCTCTATCCTCTCAACATCTCAGCTCTATCAGGGTATAAGCAGCATACTATAAACCTGCCTGGAAAACCCCTAGATTTCCAACCAAATTCAGACTGGGCTGTGCCACAGCTACAAGGCAATATATTAGGTTACACCTGATGAACTATGCTTCCCTCTTATAAATGAGCCAAGTGTTCCTCAATTTAGATCCAGGAGATCACTGAGTTTATAACAAAGTGCAGTGGGTGGGAAGAGAATAAAGGCCAAGATCCAAAATGGGTATTAGGACAGGGTGGCTAAGGTGGCTGGAAAATATAGATCAGTAGAACGATGGAGTGATAATGGATGAGGAAGAAAAAGCAAGAAATTAAATGATATTGTCAAAGCGATTATGCCTGAGGAAAGGAATCTCCCTTTAAATAAGAGTTCGCAAATGTTGCATTACTTTCAAGTCTCAAAAGAAAGAAAATTATCACAACAGCTATCATTTAGTTTTCACTACCATGTGCCAGGTGCTGTTCCAAAATGCATTACATAGATAGCCGTCCCTCATATCCATGGGGGGATTAGTTCCAGGACCCTCAAGATACGAAAATCTGTGGATTCTCTAGTTCCTTGTAAAAAACGGTGTAGTATAGTTGGCCTACTTCAGCAGGTGTGGAAACCTAAAATAGGAGAGCCAACAGTATTAACTTACTTAATCCCCACAACAACCCTGGCATTGTTGTTATTTATTATTGTCAGGCCCTTTTTTCAGAGGAGGAAAATGAGGCACAGAGAGGTGAAAGTCACACAGCTAGTAAATGGCAGAACCAGGAGAAAAACTCAGATAGTCGAGCTTAGAGCCCACTCACTTTACCACTCCGCATACTTTCTTTCAACAGAGAAAGCTAGGGGCCTATAATTCTTGGCTTAGCCCATATATTAATAGCTCATGCTTGGGTCTGGGTCTCCTGGTTACCACTAGGAAGGAAGGACCCCAGGGTAGCATGGTGGTCCTCTCTAACCTCTCAGCTTCTGAACATCACCCCATCACCACACACAGTAGGAAACAAGCTCTCTTTCAGGCCAGAGTGAGTATAAGGTATGGTTTATGAAAGGGTCCTATTTGGTCCTTTCTGTTTGACCCCCTATTAAGTTCCCATAAAGCTTCCTGGTGAAAGAAAAGCTTCCTTAATAAGAAATTCTCCATGAGGGCAAACCTGTCATTCTCTCGGGCCAGATTGTCATGGAAACTTTTATAAAGAGGAGCCTAACACTCAAGTCTTCAGGCTGCAAAAGAATCCATGCAGTTGTTCTTTTGTAAAATTATACAGATTTATTCATTGCAACAAGTGAGGCAATGACACAAGTTCCTTTTACTGATGAACGGAATAGGAACCTAATGAGAACAGTCAGAATTTCACTTGTCAAATCTCGTGCCACTCAGCTAATCCTCATACTGCAGTCCTCAAACAACCTTAACAATGCATTTTAAAAACAATAATCACTAGACCAGAATTACAAAATAATTGTGAATTGAAAAAAAATGCATAGCTTTTAAAAATAATGCTCAGACATCTTAGTGTAAACAATAACAGGGTCTTTTCTTCTAAAGCAGGAGTCAGCAAACTATAGGCCTTGGGCCAAATTTGGCTCATTGCCTGTTTTTATACAACCCAGAGCTAAAAATGGTTTTTACATTTTTAAATTGTTGGAAAAAAATCAAAGGAAGAACATGTTAAAATCATGTGAAATATAATACTTAATACCTAAAGTTTTATTGGAACACAGGAACTTACTGTGTTCATTTACTTACTGTCTATGGCTGCTTTCACACTATAAACGCACAAAGCCTAAAATACTTACTATCTGGCTCTTTACAGAAAAAGTTTGCCGACTCTTTCTAAAGTAATAAATGATAAATATATTGCCCTGACAAATTTCTCACGGTCTAATTATCAAAACTGTAGTTTTTAATCGTCAGAAAACAGTGAAGCATTCTGCGACCTATCCCAGTAATTAATTTCTAAAACCCTATTCTAAATAGACATTTCAGTCTATTATTCGCCCTCATGATAAGTTTGGATCCCTTAATTGTTTCAAGGGGTGTGCTTTCTCTTACACTGAAACAATGAAACAATGTCTGACTGATACAAACCAGGGCCTGAGTGAAGCAAAGCAGAAAACATCCCATGAACACACATACATTCACTTGGAAGAAACATTTTGCGCTAAGCTTGAAACCAAAACAAAGCCAGTAAAGACAGAGCACGTGGGCTTCTGTTCCTACTGCTTGCTTATTCCAAAATCCTCAAATCCACAGAAATTTTTTGTGCAGCTTTTCATTAAGCATTTCAAAAGGAAAACAGGGTACCAGGCTTCTTTTGAAACTGTACGGTTTGTTGGTGGTATTGTTTATGACTACTCTGACGGTGGCTAAGTATTGCAATATATTTCTCTTTAAAAGGAATGCTCTGTCATAGGATTTGACTGTCTTGTCATCCTTTTACATACATATTTGTAATGTCTTACCGTCTGCAGATCCAATGATTCTCATCCGCGCTGCTCCCCAAACACATGCCTCTAGAATTCTTCCAAATCTGGCATCATCATTGACTTCAAAAGTCGCTCCCTAAGCAAAGGCTTTGGAGAAAGACACAAAACAGACTCACCAATTATTATAATTCAGGCATCTCCTAGGACTTTATAAATGTGCTATAATAAATTAAGTATGTTATGTCCTGAGTTACATAAAACTTTTATTTGTATTCAAACGCTAAACTAAGCAGCAACTTCTCCATGGGAGGTACTGGCAAGAAAGAATTCCCCCCTTCCCTGACTAAGGACCTGGGAGTCTGTGATCCAGTCCCAGGTCCTCTCTGTACCCATGCCATAAACTGGGCATTGGAGCAAATGTTCTACTCTTATGTCAATTTCACATTGTTCAAATATGTTTTAAAGTTTTGCAGAATTCTCTGGAGACATCTGTCTTCTGATCTTAATCAGAAAATTATTCATGACTCATAGATCCCAGACTCCTTTAAACAGCTGGGGAAACTGCGGAAGCTCAATCAACATCTCTAAAAGCTGTTCTAAAAACATCTTTACAATCAAATGCAGTATCTTTCCCAAACAAAATGAAAAGTTTTATCTCAGACTCACATTCAACCACTTCAAGAGATATTGTTTATTTTAGCCCACAAATACATTAGTTAATTTTTACAAGCAGTTTTCAAAAGAAATAGGCCAGCAAGAAAATCTACTTAGCCAACAAAGATTTTCACGGTTCTACTGAATAACTCATGCCTCTGTTTGTCTTTGCTAGTCGTTACTAACTCAATCTAAGTCAAGGAACAGAAATATCTCTCTACCACAAAACCAGATTTTTTGTTAAAAACTGAGCCAAAGGGAATAAAGAAAAAGTGGGGGGAGGCAGCACATATTTAATTAGGCCTAGGCTTGTTGCCTGATTTTCATTAGGCCCCTGCCTGATTCTTATTTGGCCCACTCTAAGTACTTTTAGGCCACTGGGCACAAAGGCCAGTGCTTATTTTCATGGTTGTTTCAATTCATCAAGAAAATCCTTTGAAAGATGAAAGAAACTCCACATTTTTTCACCTGTTGTTCTTTCTTGTGTGCCTGTCACTTCACTAGCCAAACTTGCTTCAAGCCAAACCAAATGCTTTCCAAACCTCTACAGCATGCCTTTGAAGATCTGAAGTTAAGTATTTTCTTATGCTCACCAGTATAGCTTCCAAATAAGGAATAAAAAAATAATAACGTAGTTCTTAAGCTATTTTTTTTAATACCAGAAATGCAAAAGCACATTCCAGTATGTGCAAAAAAGCAAAATTCCTCTTCCCCAAGTTTAGAAGTCATGCGCCAAATACACCTGATGTTCATTACCACACCCACAGCACATTGCTTATGTATGACAAAGTTCCTGCAAAGACCATATGCTGTTTTTATTATTACCACTTCACAAGTTTTCCCAGGCTCACTAGAAAAAGGATTTTATAAGACCCGCCCACCGAGTAGGCTCATCTTGCTACACTGATGAAATTTGGTTTGCTATTTACTTGATTAGCAATAAACATCACTCCTTATTTCCAACAGCACAGCAATTAGGACACTGATCTGTCACCACTAACTTCAAGTTTTGGCTTTCATCAAAAGAAAAGGAATTTACCAAGAAGAAAAAACACACCTCTACCTTCAAGCTAGAATAGTTGTCTTTTAAACAATATGCACTTTCACACAGCTCCAGCAAACCTTCTTCAAGCAGCTTACAAAGGAGATACTAAGAGAAGTACAAAATAGACCCTAGTTTTAGGTACTGGTTTAGCTGACAGAGATGCAAACAAGCGAAAGCTGATATTGGAAAGCAGAAAATACAACCTAGTTGGTATAAAGGGAGATGAGGCTTCACTAATCTGTTGATTCGCTTTAAGGGAGTGAAAAATAGACAAGACAAAACTACTGCACACAGAGGATATATCTACACTTCCAGAAACTTTTATAAGAGTCTACACCAAAGGCTTTATTTTAAAGTTATGAAGTTTACATTAAATATGTATTCTTAGAAAACCAACTAAAAACCAAAGAACAAAGTAGAGGCAATTCCCTAGATGGAGCTTATTTAGCATAGTCAGAGATTATCTAAGATATGGTAATAATCATCATCATTATGATCATCATCACCAAATACTTGCCATGTCCCAGGCACTGTACTAGGCACTTCACGTACATTAACTTCAATACTCTCAATATCATTAGCTAATGATACCTAATCACTAGGTAGGTAACATTATCTCAATTTTACAGAATAACCAAGGCTCACAGCTGTTAAATAACTTGGCCAAAGGCACAATGCTAGCGAATAATGGTAAACTAAGAGCAATTAGTTAAAGCACTATTCAGCAATAACTTGATTTCTCTGAAGTTTATACAGTGACAAAATCATTTCATTATCTATAAGTGTTTTCTTATCACAAGTACTTATTTCTGTAAGACATAGCAAATAAGAAAGAATCCATTGCTTCCTCACCCCAGGAATTTGTCATGGATCTGTTCTCCAATCCTGCTCACTCTTGATGTTTACCAAATGTGAGTAACGGTAATTCATCCAATGAAAATTTTTGAGCACCCACTACAGACCAGGCAGTATAGGACTATCCTAAACTTGATTGTGGAAAGAAATGAAAGAATTTATCCCTATCAACCAGAATGTTTCATCTGCAGCTAGGGTTTGCTCAGTCCCCATAAGCCTATGGGAATAAATGAGATTGCATTAATCGGCCAAACCAGATTTCATGGCTTTCCCCCTCAACTTATCAGGACATACCCATCAATCAAGCTCTGTCCAAGTAACACTGGTAAATCCCTGGGGGCATCCCACCTGTGCTGAGGAACAAAACTTGTCACATACCACGTGGCTTCTGATTCCTCCTGCTCTTTTCCAGCACTCTCCATGGACATTGTTGGAACTGGAAGAGAAGTCCTCTCTCTCTTCATTGCATTACATTATTTTAGAGGGGTCCCTAAGTTATCTTGCTTGTACCTCTATGTCCAACAGTTCTAGCACAAAACTCTTAATTCTCATTTATAGCTTTCACCTCAACTCTCTGAAGGACTGAGACATGATCTAAAGGGAGGTCAGAGACAAATTTGAGTCACAGACACCACACCATTCTCAGAATGGCCTCTCTCCTCTGATGACTAAGGCTTGTTACTTGATCAAGCTGTCACCCCTAGCTTCCTCATCCCTTATAATAATTACCTCTCAGGATGATCTTCAGTCTTCTGACAGACCCTGCCCACCGGTAATTTAACAAGCCCAGAACATGGCTGAACCTATACAGAAGGCACTGTGTAGGCTTATGGCCACGTTATAACATCTACCCCTCTCCCCCCACACATGACTTACTAGGAAATAAGGATCTTGGGGTGGGGGTGGGGGTGGAGGGTACTGAAGCCCCTGCTTTCTTGTATGGCTTGTTGGGAGATTTGGGGGGCAGGAAGGACAGAGTGTACTTTCAGGTATACTCCAGTAGACCACCAAGAGACAATGATCAGGGTCAATCCAAGAACAGCTGCTGTAGAACTATAAGAATAAATTAAGTTCTGGCAGGATGGCTCTAAAATGGGGATTTGGTGGATAAGCAGGAATTAGCCACAAAAAGCCCAAAGCACTAAAGATCTGTTTTTATGGTACCTAACAGAGTGAGCTATAACTTTAGAGAACATAAGTCCAGCTTCCTCAAATCTGAAAACTAGTGTTCGGCAACAGACAGTTGGTGCCTTGCCAATATCCCCTTAACACATTCCTGTAGATTTGGTTGCCTATATTATTGGTGGACAGTTCCTTTCACGAGGCAATGGGTTCCTACTTCAAGTGTCTGTGTCTCTTTGACCTTAGACTTCCTCTGCCTGTAGAAGCATGATCTGCCCACTCCCAGGGTAAGCCAGATTAGTGGCTAGTTCACTCCTCTAGAACCAACCCTTCACACATGAGCAGCAGATGGTGGATAAATGCCTTAGCTTCCTTGCCCCTTGCTGTGACTACACAGTCTCTTATAGTGTCCCTGGCAGGACTGAGTCCAGGTTCCCACAGGTATCCATACCTGAAAGCACTCTGTACTGACTTTCCACCCGTCTCTGTCTTATATACCTACTCCCTCTCGGTGCATCCTGAGACCACTTCAAAAATAAACTACCTGCCCCCAGATCCTTGTCTCAGGACCTGATTTAGAGAAAACTCAAACTAAGACATCTTCTTTCAGATAAGAATTCCCTCAGATACAAATTAACCCATTACATTTATGCACAAGAAAGCAGAGTTTTGAAGGGAAAAAAAAACAAAACAAAACTAATGTCAGAGGCTTGAGGACCCTACCTTTACCCAGCTTCATCAGTGGGGAAGTGACTTGTGTCCAAGACTAAAGGAGATAGAAAAGCATCTGTGCAGGAGTGCCTTTCACAGAACCAAGCTTAAGTTTGTCAGGAAGGGTAAAGGGAGAGAAGGAGGAATCTCTTTGCTTCTCCATTTCATCTTCTCTTTCAGGGAGGCATGATCTAGAATATTCCAACTGAGGCAGGAAGAAGAGGGAAATGGAAAGTCCACCCCTGAGAGGTTCCTTGTCACTCTAGACAGGTAGCATATAGGACCTGTGTTAGTCAGCTCAGGCTGCCATAACAAAATACCACAGGTTGAGTGGCTTAAGCACCAGAAATTTATTTTTTCACAGTTCCAAAGGCTAGAAGTTCAAGATCAAGGTACCATCAGGTTTGGCTTCTGGAGCCTCTCTCCTTGGCTTGCAGATGGCCATCTTCTTGCTGTATCCTCACATCTTTCTTCTACGTGTGTGGTATCCCTTTGTGTGCCCAAATTTCTTCTTCTTATAAGAACACCAGTCAGACTGGATTAGGGCCCACACTAATGGCCTCATTTTAACTTTTTAAAGGCCCTATTTCCAAATACACCAAATACAGTCACAGCCTGAGGTACTGAGGGATTAGGACTTCAACATATGAACTTGGGGGGACATAATTCAGCCCATAACAGGGCCCCAGAGCTGGGGTTACACTTTTCCTGGATTATGTCCTATAGACAATCATTGCACAGAAAACCTTTCTAAATTTTCTACATTGTGTGTTAAACACTCCTGTTTTACCAGATGGCAGATATGATTCGATTCAATCTCTAAAGAATGAAACATGTATTAAGTACCTAGAGAATAGCCTTTATTGTGTTAGGTGCCACAGAGCCTATGAAAACTATACATGAGACAGGTCAGGTGAGGAGACAGGTCATCTGTGAGGAATTATATTAGGTAATAAAAAATGGATAAGACTGTATAAAGACATGCTAAATTGCATGGTATGGATCTTATGAAAAAGCTGAAGAAGTCAGGTTAAAACTCATGGAGGGAGGGAGCCTTTGGAGAACCAGAACCATTCAGAATAATAGTAGGCAAGAAGGATAAAAATCCCTACACTTGGGAAACATTGAGGAGACCAGTCTGACTAGCCCAGGAGATTTATGTGGGCAGGTGAAGGTTAGGTAGTCAGAGCAGGCCCTGAGCCTAGGGGGGCCCTAAGTGTCAGGTAAAGAAATGAGTGAAATAAAAAGAGGCAGGTGAACTTGAGAATCGGCGAGTGTAAAACAAACAAACAAACAAAAAAGAAGTTCGTAAACATAAAATTTCATGATGCCAAGTATTGTCTGGGAAATGAATCTTGGAGCAATCACATATCATTCCATGAAAGCATCATTCAATGCTACTGCAAATAAAAGACTCACAAAATTATGGGCATCTCTAAGAAGAGCATTACAAACAAATCTGGGCATTACTAAAACAAAACTTTTAATTTTAAGTCAAACTATAGCAATTTTGAATCCACTGAGTACAGTAACCACATCTTCAAAAAATCATTATTATGCAATATTGAGTGTCTGTGGGACAGTCATCACCCAGCTGGGAATCTGGGGGAATGGAAATAAAGGAAAATGTGTTACCAAAGTCAAAGATTAATAATTTGCAATCCCTGGCTTCAAAGAACTCAAAGTCTGTGGATGAAAATAATAGTAATAATAAAAATTTAAAATAATCCAAATGTATTAAGTGTTGCCACTGAGTGCCATCGCCATGCAGGAAGTAGCATTTCAGTAAATATTTGTTGAATAAATGAGTGAACTCTGTCTGTGGAAGCTATATGTGTGGTAAATTTTTAAAGATGAGCAGGCCTTCACCAGAAGAAGGAATGAGGGTCCTTCCAGGCAGAGGGAATAACAATAACATATAACTAGAAAAGACAGAATATACACACAATCTAGAATCACTACTTCTTAAATTGGGCTGCACATTGGAATTACCTAGGAAATTTTTTTTAAGTGTTGCCTGGGTCACACTCCCAGAAACTTTGACTGAACTGGTATGGGACAAGGCCTAGATACCAGAATTTTTTAACTTGCCCATATTCTAATACGCAGCAAAGTTTAAGAACCACTACTGGACCAGCCTGCAACCTTCCTTAACTGTGCCTTGTTGCTTTTTTCCCCCAACAATACTCACTAAATCTTTCAGTAAGTCACAAAAACAGAACATGATAAGTTTCAACAAATTCACTGGGGCTCTTTTTTGTCCTGTGTGTTGTCTATCCTCTTCTCAATGGAAATTAGATGACCCTAAATAAGTCCCATGATGATGACAGGTAGCCATAGAAATTGAACAAAAGAGATGATGGGGTATTTTCAGTCCAGTCCCATACCCTACCATGTGCCCAAGCTCTCCCAGAGAACCTTACAGGGGAATAAAGACACAGCTTCCACCTTCCTTCTCTCACTTCTAGCCCATGCCCTCTGCTCCTGTAGTTCTGAGACTTGTATTATAACAAGGTCTTATAAATTGTATGGAGGGAGAACCTCCCTATTTGCCAGGGAGTTTACAAAATGATTCCCCTGGGGACCATAGTAGCAAAGTTAACATGACATACAATTTTAGAAAAGGAAGAACTAGGTTGCTTGTGGGTAGTACAGAAATTATTAGTGGCACTGTCCACATGGAGATAGGAATTCTGCTTCCAACAACACTTCTCCTTTGTGCCTTTATGGACAGCTTAAAGAGGGAGGATGGTTTGTGCCTGGAGGGACCTATTTTGGCAGAACACACAAAAAAAGATTTCTTCTTAAGGGAGACTTAAATGAGTATCTTTCTGTTTATAACATTTAGCAGTCATTCCTTTTTCAGGACATAGTATTTTCAGGTGTGTCACTATGACATTCCAACAAAGGACAAAGGGGAAGGAGTATTAGTCCATGTGACATTCAAAAAAAGCTAACCTTTATCAACTGCTTCTGAAGGTCATTCCTCCGATGATTTGGGAGTTAGCTGTGCAAGGCCAAGAGCCCTTGCACACTGAATGAGGATGCAGCAAAATCAGGGGCTAGGACTGCCTTTTGGCATGCTCATTGCAGTTTCTTTCTTTCATTCATTCATTCCATTACTGAGTACCTACTCTCTAATGTGCATTAAGCTAGGACACTGTAGAGCAATGTTTCCAGATCCATCTGATGACAAAATCTCTTTGGACTCTTGCTAAAAAGACAGGTTTCCAGGTCCCACTACAGTCTCCCTGAATCAGAATGTTCAGGAGGAAGGTCATGGGAATCTGTATTTTTAACAAGCACCTCAGTGACTCTTATATGAATAGTTTGGAATGGTTGGTCCCTGCACTTGGTGAACTCTAAGGCCTCATTGTTCTGTGAATCTAGCTGATGCAGGTCCTTTCTAGTTGGATTTCTAGACAAAATGAAGTTTTCTCTATCAGCAATTTCTAGATCTCCATGTTCCATGAAATGCCAAGCCCACCTACAATTCCTTAAAAAGTCAGTAACAGTGCATATTTAGCCATGTGTCACCATCTTTTTTTCTTACATTATTTCCTTTTTTCCATAACCAAATTTTTCAATACCAACAGACAGTCCAACCAACTCATTAAATGTGGGTATCATTACAAGTTTTTCCAATGTAACCTTGTTTTTTTTTTTTTTTTGGCAGTACAAGGGCCTCTCACTGTTGTGGCCTCTCCCGTTGCAGAGCGCAGGCTCCGGACGCGCAAGCTCAGCGGCCATGGCTCACGGGCCCAGCCGCTCCACGGCATGTGGGATCTTCCCGGACCGGAGCACGAACCCGTGTCCCCTGCATCGGCAGGCGGACTCTCAACCACTGCGCCACCAGGGAAGCCCCTGTAACCTTGTTTTTTAACAAAATACAACTTTCAACAGCAATTACATGGGTGGGTGAGGCCAGCTGGAGTCCTGTGGAATGAGATGGAATTCGGAAAGGGTTCTGAAGTTCTTTAAAGACTGAAAACCTCTGTTCTATACCTGAACTGCCCATAGCTTCAGGGAGCCCTAGTGGAACTCCTGTTTTGCAGACCCACAGCCCATGACCCACAGTCATGCTTGATGCATCTACTCCCGGCCACTCAAATTTAGAAGGCAAAAAATTTGTGTCAATTGTCTTGGGTGGCAACAAATTATGACTTCACTCACTTGAAGGCTGCCTGCTGAGAGTAATGACCAAGTGCTGGCATCACACAGGCCACAAGGTGACAGAGAGAATGTGCTGGGAGAGATTAGAATGCATCTCCTGCGACTGTTTTCCTCTTATAAACTGGGGTCTCAGCAGCTGCAAATGTTGTCATTTGTTGTCTTTTTTTCCCAAAGGCCATTTTGTCTTATCTGATGTTGAAACTCTGCCCCACAGCTTTGAACACTGAAGCACAGGAACGAGAAATCAGCTGGAAATTTGCTCGTGTCTCTTGCTATGCTTGACATTTCTACACTGATAAGGTACAGCTAAATATTAACTTTTTGGTTAAGTTCGGATTACGTGTCTGGTCCATGAGCATTGATTGTGAACCATTATCTTTCTTCTCCTTTTGGCACTGAGTTCTCTTACAAAAACAGAAAGGACAAAAGGGAAAAACTGTTGCCTGAAGTGTTGTCATTAATTACCTGAAGGTCTCTTCTGAGCTGTGATAAAAATTGTCATTAACTTTTGAGATATGGGGGCAATTTTGTTGGAGATGGTGTTGGTGAACATTGAGACATATTAAAAATCATACTTTTATACCTGTAGGTTATTCACATATATCTTCAAATTTATCCATTGAAGAAAATGCCACCCTATTACCAATATAAGTGCACAAACCAGATAACTGGCTGACTTGCTAAATGTATATCACTGCCATACTAAAATCAATAAGTGAAGATGCCTGTGCTCAATTTAGCCAACACAGACTCAATCTGGTGGATTAAGCTTCCTTTTACCATTCTGCTTGGAATAGAACAGTTAAGAGAATTTCAAACAGTTAAAAGAATCTCAAATCTGCATTGTCTCCTAAAGGAGACTGTAAATTCCTTGAAAGCAGGATTATCCTTGATTGATTTCTCAAAATGCAACATTCCTAGTCCTCTGAAAAGTATTTTCTTGTTACTCTACCAACTTAAATAATTAAATCCTATCAGAATGCTCTCCGAGTCAAATGCTTAGCCAAATCAACAGTTACTGGAAGCCATAAAGAGTCAAGGCCATAAAGAGTCAACTCCCTGGGAACAGGGAGTTTACAATTTATTTAGAAAGAAGGTAATACAGGGACTTCCCTAGCAGTCCAGTGGTTAAGACTTCACCTTCCAATGCAGGGGGTGCGGGTTCAATCCCTGATCAGGGAGCTAAGATCCCATACACCACACGGCCAAAAAAACAAAACATAAAACAGAAGCAATATTGTAACAAATTCAGTAAAGACTTTTAAAATGGTCCACATCAAAAAAAAAAAAAAAAGAAGGTAATACAGAATTATTTACTAAAATAATGGTAGCAAAGGAAAAATCACTGAGTTCACAGGAAAGAACCCTCACTGTAGGCTAGAATGGTAATTGAAGCCTTTATGGACAGATTAGCCCAGGGTCCTGGAAGATTTCGCTAGATGAAGAACACAGGCATTCTAGGTTTTCTGTAAAACAGGACATTCTTATTGCACCCCGCCACCAAGATTAAAATATTTTATGTAAAGAAAATGTTGTTTTAAGACCCAGGCTACTGGCTTGATTGTTGGTTTTTAAGAAAAAAAACTAGGCATTATTATCTTTGTTATTGCTTTGGTAAAGCATACATGAACCATACTATATTGCTTATATTTGTTTTTGACCTACGGAAGCTGCAATTTCACATGATTCAACCACACACATATACATGTGCACAAGTACACACAAACGGACACACAAATGTATATATGTTCAAGGTAAAACTTCTCACCTTTATTTGAGCAAAATTCCCTAACTGTGCTAATTTTTAGTTGTATTAACATTTAACAGGCAAGTAATAAATTCTCAATAAAGCCAATTCTATCAACACTGTTAATATGTATGACTATAAAGTCTGTTCTCAGTATCTATATAATGACCCCGACTTGCCAAAAAGAATATTTGATGATTCAAGTTGTGAATAATGAAACAAAGATTTTGATTCATATTCAGATGGGCAGTTGTATTAGCCCCTCATCCCTAGGTATCCATACCAGCAATCCACCAGCAATCAGGAATGAAAGAAATTGGACGTCTTGAGTCATCTCTCCACTGAATTTGTCATCCACATGACAAAGGCACAAACAGATATGAGAGTTTCAGCTAATGAACATATGATAAAATAAAATAAAATAATAATATAGACCATTGTTGCATATCTGGACCTCTGAGGGAAGGGAAGCACAAGGCAGTCTGGTAATGAGGTGAGCATTATAGAAGGAAGGACAGTGCAGCAAATTTTTCCTGGTCTTCTCTATAACAAAGGGGAGCCCATTTTGAGCTTCACACAGGGTACAATTCCAAACTAGGCAAACCAAGGAAAAAGACTTCAGAGATTTCTACATGTAACTCAGCCATCTAGGTAACTACATGCCCTAAAAAATCAGCCTATTCCAGAAACCATGTTAGTACTAGTTCATGATCCACCTTGGGCTCTAAATCTATGTTAGATCAGAGTTTCTCAAACTGGGGTTGGCTGACCCATTTGGGGAGATTTGCATATTCTCACTGGAATATATTCTTAAGAATTTATTAATTTGGGGTATTCATTTCACTGATAATCTAAAGTAAGCATATTCTAAATCATATGGGTGACCACCTAATAACCAAATGCCTCCTCATAGACCCAGTTTGTCTTTGCAATCAGATTGGTGCTGAGTAGTCCCACTTTAATTGTCTTCAGCTAATTAACAATGTACAGAGGTAGACTTCAGAGGTTAATGAGGCTTTTGCACCAACTGTGGGCCATATGACTTCACAGTGTGCTGGAGGAACAAAGGTGTTTCAGTGATTCAGAAAGAAGAGTGGTGAGAGAGTTGCATCGTTTTGTGACACCTGGTGGGAAAGGCAGACCAAACCCAAGAGTAAAGAGCCATAATTGCTAATACTGTGTATCATGTTAAACTGTTTAGGTTAACTTAAAGTGTTTTGGTTTTGCAGAGGACAGAGTTGTATGTAATTTTTTACATTTGCTTTGATAAGAACTACAAGCTATAAGAACTGAAAGTTTAAGAAATTTATTCCTCGTTTTAGTTTGTACATATTTAAGGAGCATTTGAAATTAAAGGATTTAAATCAACAAGGTGTAATACAGGAACTTTTAAGGGGTGCATAAAATATGAACAGTTTTAAATGTATGAAAAGATCCTCCTCATCACTCATAATATGATATGAAAATTAAAACCAAAACGAGATACCCTTCGCCACCTTATATAAAATTGCAAACCTTTTCACATACATACTACTCTCACCTGCTCTGCTTATATTTTTCCACAGCGTTTTCACTAACATACTTGTATTTTGTTTATCTATCATGTTTATTGTCTATCTTTTCCCCCACTGCACCTCCAGAATGCTTCATGCAGTCTTATTCACGGTAGTATCTGTAGATAGGAAACTAAAGATGCCTAGAATGGTACGTGGCACATAATAGACACTGGATTATTTGCTGAATGAATGCATGAATGAAGACCTATGATCTAGCAATTTCCTTTCTAGGCATATACTCTAGAGAAACTCTCTCACTTGTGTACAGAGAAACATGAGCAAGGCAGTATTGTTTGCCATATTAGGAAATTGGAAAAATCCTAAATGTCCTCAGTAAGGGAATGAAATATACTGTGGTGTGATCATACGAGGGAATTTAGCAATTAACATGAATTAAATTTATTTACATGGATAAAAACCAAAAGCGTTGCTGGCAAAAAAAAATTGCAGACAGATACATGTAGTAATATACAAAAGCCCAGACAGAAAATTTCACATCAGAGTAAGGATAACCTCAGGACAGGGAGGAGATGGAAGGAATAGGAAGGCTAAAAGGAAGGCTTTGCTTATATTGTAACCTTTATTACTTTAAAATTCTTCATCTGAAGAAAAAATGGCAACTATTAATATATGTTAAATTTGAGTAATAAGTACATAGGTGCATATTATATTTTTCTCTGTATTTGTCTAATGCTTAAAATGTTTCCTAATTTTTAGAAAGCATTTTAATACAAGTGAAAATTACCATTAGTTTCTTTTCCTGCATTAATAAGTAATTATAGCCCCCTCTGTGATAGTTAAGATGATGAAGATGATGGTTCTTTTCCCTCTTCCTCTCCTTCTCTCTTTCTTATATGTCCTGTTGTTATTAACAGCTACTATTTTATTTCTCTTTATATAATGCATCTTTTCAAAAATTATTTGATATGGCTTACAACCAAAGATATGAATAACAATCTAGCAAGGTTAAAAAAATGATATGTAAATAGGCTGCCTATTAAAGTAAACATTTATGCCACAGTTGAGCTTCACATTTTGCTCCAAGCTTCTTGGAAGCTGAATGGTAAGCAAGTACACCAAGCAACTACATAGGTCTCATTGTTTAAAAGGGTACCTTGGGGAAGACAAAGCTTTTCCTGCTATTAAGTTCTTTAAAAACTCTCATGTATGACTTTACAACGGGAACACTAATATGGATAGTGTCCTCAAGACCATTTTAACTAAATTCAAAAGTTGATTTCATATGTCTTTCCTTGCAACAACTTTTTTTAAAAAGCTGAGAATATAATGCATTAGTATGGGTCATGGAAGGACATTCATTCTTTAGAAGCTAAAGTAACATATGCCTTTAGTCATCTAACTAAATCCAAAGATAAAATACCCAAGTGGGTAGGCAGGGAGCATGTCTCTTAGATAATTGTTCCTAAATATAATTTCCCTTAGACAAGCTATTCATAGATGGAAACAAAACAACCATCAATTAAAGATTATAGTCACAGACCTGGACCCGTAACTGTTATTGAGTAAGAGTGTGAAGCTTTATTAAGTATCACTTGCCACGTTTTATTTTTTTTACACTTTCAATGGATGTTTTTATTGTATATTAATCATATATACCTCAACAAAACTGATGTAAGAAGAGTTAACCACACCATCCATGAATTAGGAAAAATGACCTCCGTTTATATACTGCAACAATAGATAAATTATGGTTTTTTCCATCATAACCTTTAAAAAGATCTTTATTAGAGTACAATTACTTCACAATAGTGTGTTAGTTTCTGTGCATAACTTTCAAAAGAAAATTGTAAAATAAAGCACTGATTCATCATAGGCTCCAACTGACAGGATTCTACTTTTTCTTTTAGATTTGTCTGTTCTTTAAGCCTAAAAGAAATGCTATTCAGAGTCCTAAGTCCAGATTTGGCAGACCAAGTGTTATGCAGGCCAGGGGATGCTGTGGTTTACTGGTAGCATCTTTTATATCTTTTCTAATGCCTGTAATGTAGAGATATATTGCAGGGATTTAGGTTTGGGCTAGTCCCAAGAAAAGACTGTAATTGAAGACTCGCTTATCCATTGACTATTTCCGCTATACCACCAACAAAATAAGGGAAGACGACTAATATCCAACAACACTGAACTTAAGGTAGAAAATCAACTAGAGCTATGAAGAGCTTGTAGTAATATTAATAATCACTTCCATTTGCATCACCCTTTTCACCCTTTTATGCATGGTCTCATCTAGTCCCCAAAACAACCCTATGAGATGGTTAATAGTAAAAAAAAAAAAAAAATTAACAATAATGACAGTGAAGTTTAGAGCAACTTGGTGGCTTGACCTAAATCACACAGCTGGTCAACAGCACACTAGGGACTTGAACTCATGAGTCCTGGCTGCAAACCCAGATTTCTTGCTGTAGCCATGCACTCTTTGGTAAGAGAACCAAGGCCTACTACTTCCCCTTCTTTTCCAAGGACAAGGCTTTGTGGTCTTCATTCCATCTGTCATATAACTGGGAGGATCATGCATGGATGTCTCTCTATAGCTCTTCCCTACGCCAGCCCTCACTGACAGAATAATACATTTTCCCCAGAATCATATCATCTCTGAAAGGTGGAAACCAACTACAAAGAGTGAGTTTCCACTGGGAAGATTTTTCAGGGTTAGTTGGTGAATTGAAATGGCAATTAATAAAATCAGAAACATGAACAGATGCACATCTAAAAGATGACAGGCAATCACATCCTGATTGATATGTGAAAGAGATGGTTTCCTTTCAGAAATGAGATCCATAGTTTTAATGGGTTCATTAGCAGATTCATAAGGACTGTTTTCATACAGAAGTCATGCTTTCCTTTTGAGTTTGTTTCTCCTACATTTGGAGCTCATTGTTGTGAGATAAAATTAATTTCTTCAAATATAGAATTTAGCTTCGTGCTTACTTAATAATAAAGGGTAATCTAAAAAGCATAGGGCTTTCCAGACCTGAACTGATCGTATTTTCAACCTCTCTAGTCTAAAGCTACTCTTGATGGGAGGGAGGAGCCAGGCGGATGGCTGCCCTTTGCTAATAAAACAATGTGGGAACGTCCCAGGGCTCACTGCACAATGTAAGCAAGACATTCTTTTCCACAAGTGTCAGGATCACTTGGCTTCAAATACCAGATCAGTGCAGCTAGGGGACTGGGGAAGCCTGAAGCTCAGAAATATATTAAGTAGCTTGCCTAATTTTAAACCAGTGTTAACCTCCATTTATCCAAATGCATAAGGCACACTATTTTGTATCCCCTCAAAAATTCACTTTGTTTTCTTTTGTTCATTCAGACTGACTAATAGGCATCCTACTTGATACAGGCCAAATGTCAATAGTATCTAAACCTCTCCTGGGTAAACAAGTGTCTGTTTTAAGTCAGTCATCATAAATATGACTCCTAAAGGTAACATTGTTCTAAAAAAAGAATGCCCTGCTATTAACAAAATACATGTTCCCATAGAAAGTAAAGCAATTACTCAACTACAATCTGTTATATGGCATCTTCAGTTATAAAAGAGAAAGGAGACTGAATCACTGAAGAGTCAGGTATTACACTATACACTTAGTGCAGGTTTATCCAGAAGTGTCTGTGCTTGATGAGGATGACATGACTGGTGGGGTGTGAAAAACTCAGACACAACAGGAGGAAGAAATCTCTGCTGGAAGAGCACAGTTTTCTGTCCACATCTCATAGCCTGAGGCTGGTATCAGGAAGACTCATAAAAGAAACACCATCTTTTCTCAGTGATGATTTATATTTTCCAGAGCAGGAGAACCAGTGCTAAGATCAATGAAACAACTTGCCTGAACAACCGTAACAGACATCTAATTTAGTGCTAACAATGTTGGTTAGTGACAGCCAGAAGCCTGTTATTTGTCAAATTTAAAATTTAAGAGAGAAGAATTCCCTGGTGGCACAGTGGTTATGAATCCGCCTGCCAATGCAGGGGACATGGTTTCGAGCCCTGGTCAGGGAAGATCCCACATGCGGCAGAGCAACTAAGCCCGTGTGCCACAACTACTGAGCCTGTACACTAGAGCCCGCAAACCACAACTACTGCCCATGTGCCCATGCTCCTCAACAAGAGAAGCAACCGCAATGAGAAGCCCACACACGGCAATGAAGAGTAGCCCCTGCTCACTGCAACTAGAGAGAACCTGCATGCAGCAACAAAGACCCAAGGCAGCCAAAAACAATAATTAATTAATTTTAAAAAAATTTTAAGTAATAAAATAAAATTTAAGAGAGAGAGCATCATTTTAATTAATACATTATTTTTCTCTCAGGCCTGCTGAAAGTCCTTTAGTGCAGCATTAGGTAGAGTAAAATCAGGGAGCTGGGGGGAGGAGTCAATTCCTACATAGCAAAGAATCACAGCAAGTGTTCAAGGAAGATGATCAGATGTTATTGTCTGATAGCTCCACTAAGAAGGGGAACCTGTGGCATCACAGATTCACCCATAAAGAGGAACTTGCCTAACTCTTACTGGAGTTTACTACTTTTCTCCCTAGGACAAGCAATAAAATAGTCAGAGCATAGATTCAGGGTCTTAGAGCCAGAAGATGTCACATAGTACAACCTCCCACTCAAGACAGCAACCCTATCAGATTCAGTCATTCATTCAACAAATGTTTTGAGTACCCACTGTGCACCAGCCACCATACCAGACTCTATCAATGCATTCTGAACAAGATAGACAAGGACCCCACCTCATGAAGGTAACAGTTGAATGGGTGAGACTAAGTACAAGTAAACACAGGAATAATTACAGATTTTGAGACAGTCTTTGAAGGCAATCAATAGATGCTGGGATAGAGAAAAACACAAGGCAGAGGAAATCCAGCCAACGACAGATAGGGTGGTCAGGCAAGTCCTCTCTGGAAAGATGACATTTAAGCTGACTCCTGAAAAAGAAGAAATTTTCTATGCAAGGAGCTGAGAAAACTATTCATTCCAGTTAGAGGAAACAGACAGTGAAAAGACTCTGTGAGGGTAAATATCTGGACTGAAGTGAGGAGAGGAAAGGAGGTAAGGTTAAAGACATAGGCAGAGGTCAGATAATGCATCCCTCTTGACCATGATAAGGAGTTTGGATTTTACCTTAAATGCAATCAGAAGATTTTTTCAGCAGAGGGGTACTAGAATGTGATTTATAATGAAAAGGGTGCTCTACCATATACCATCTCCTATGGCATAGGAATGTCCCTGTATAAACTGGCAAGCTAAGTACCAGTTGCTTTAGAATCTCTAAACTCCTCATGGCCCATGTGATTACCATATTTTCTAAAAAGTAAGAATATGTGCCTAACAGTTCATCTTGTAATAACAGTAGTCACAGTAGTAGTAGCAGCAGCAGCAGCTAATATTTGTTAAGTGCTTCCTATATGACAAGCACCTTTTAAAGATATTTTACATGTATTAGTTTGTCTAATCCTCACAACAATCCAATGAAGTAGGTTCAATTTTTATCTTTATTTTATGGATGAGGAAACTTAAGCAACTTGTGAAACAAGCAAACACTTTCTATTTCAATGGTTTCTGTTCTTATTTTTATTAATTCCTTCCTCCTACTTTCTTTGGGTTTAATTTGATCTTTTTTTCCCTAGATCCCTGAGATGAATGCTTACAAAATGGACTGTCAACCTTTCTACTTTCCTAATATATGCATTAATTTTCCTCTAAGCACTACTGTAGATGCATTCACAAGTCTTGGTAGGTTTTTGTTGCTGTTGTTATAATTCAGCTCAAAATGTTTTCTAGTGTTCATTGTAATTTCTTCTTTGATCTAGGATGTATCAAGAAGTGTACCACTGGGAGATCAAGATGGTGCGGTAGGAGGATACTGGGCTAACCTCCCCTCATAAACACATCAAAACTACAACTACATATAGAGAAACTCTTGCTGAAATTGACCTGGAGACTAGCAGAACAGCTCTTCTACAACCAAGGCTGTAAAGATTCACATGCAGTCTGGTAGGAAGGGAGGAGAAGCAACCTGATTGGGATCCACACCCCTAGCAGGGAACACAGAAGAGGAGGGGAATATCACAGGCTAGGGGACCCTCCCTGGGAAGCAATAGATTTAAGACACATATTAGGTAGCCCAGCCACACATGGATAACTCCCCTTAGCTGGTTTGAAAACCTGTGGGGCTTACTGGAGGGCTATAAGTAACCAAGACTCTGCTCTTGAAGACAGTGCACACAGACTTGCTTACTCCCAGTCACGGCATGGAGGCAGCACATTGAAAACTGCCTGAGACGCTGGCTTGCTTGCCACGACCACCCCAGTGCACTCCCCAGCCTGTGATGAGCTCCTGCTCCAGACCCTCTTGCTCTGATGCTGCTCCCCACTAAGGTAAAGGCTACCATTGCCAATGAGAGTGCACACACATGGAGGAAACAGAGCTAGCTTGGACCCCAGCCCTGCCTCTGACCATGGTGGAGGCTGCCATTTCCAGCTTGCCTACCCTGCACACACTCCAAAGGGAGGGAAGCTAGCTCCAGGGCACAGACCATCATCGCAGGAGCACGCATGCCTGTGCAAACTTGGGAGGGGGCAGGGCCAGGTCTGTGGTATAGCATCAACTCCTCCAGCTCTAATCTAGCCTATAACCAAGGTACACACACTGGGGAAAAAGTGAAACTAGCACAGAAGTGTAGTCCCAAGCCCTCAGGCCCCAGCCACAACCCAAACCAATGCAGAGACTGCCACCACACCCAGGAGAAACCCAAGTCTCTCAGGGCTCCTACTCCAGCCTCTCAGCCCCATCCCCTGCCCCTGATAGGGTACTGACGGCCATTAAATATAAGAGAAGCTCTGGCTTGCAACTGACTCTGGTTCTAGCTCCTCCAACTCCAGCCCTAACTCCCACCAAGATGGTGGCTGCCAGCACACTCCAGAGGAAGACGCAGCCCATGCTTGCTTCAGATCCAGGTCTCCCACCAAAGCCACTGGGCACATGCAGACTACATAGGGATGCTCCCAACAAAAGGACATGACCTCAAGGCTGGGGAAGGTAACTGTCTCACTTAATTTTATATAGAGAGAGAAAGTCAAGCAAAATTAGAAGACAGAGGAATATGCTTCAAATGAAAGAACAAGAAAAAATATCTGAGAAAAAAACCTAATGAAACAGAGATAAATAATCTATTTGATAAAAAATTCAGAGCAATAGTAATAAAATGTTAACTGAACATGGGGAAAGAATAGTTGAACATAGTGAGAATTTTAACACAGAACTATAAAATATAAAGAGTAACCAGTCAGAACTGAAGAATACAATAATTGAGATGAAAAGTACACTAGAGGGAATTAACAGCAGATTAGGTGATATAGAAGAACACATAAGCAATCTGGAAAATAGAATAATGGAAATCACCCAATCAGAACAGCAAAAAGGGAAACAAATTTTTAAAAATGAGAATAGTTTAAGGGACCTCTGAGACAACATCAAGCATAACAACATACACATTATAGGAGTCCCAGAAGGAGAAGAGAGAGAGAAAAGGGTTGAAAATGTATTTGATGAAATTATGGCTGAGAACCTCCCAAACCTAACAAAGGACACAGATATACAGGTACAGGAATTATAGAAAGTCCCAAACAAGATGAACACAAAGAGACCCCTACCAAGAAATATCATAATTAAAATGACAAAAGTTAAAGGTAAAAAGAGAATTCTAAAGGCAGCAAGAGAAAAACAAAGAGTCACATACAAGGGAACCCCAAAAGGCTATCAGCTGATTTTTCAGCAGAAACTGTGCAGGAAAGATGGGAGTGGCATGATATATTTAAACTGCTGAAAGGAAAAGCCTATAACCTAGGATACACCACCCAGCAAGGTTATCATTCAGAATTGAAGGAGAGATAAAGAGCTTCTCAAACAAGCAAAAACTAAGAGTTCATCAATACTAAACTGACCTTAAAAGAAGTGTTAAAGGGTCTTCTTTAAGTGAAAAAGAAAAGGCTACCACAAGAAATAGGAAATTATAGGAAGGAAATAATCCCACTGGTAAAGGCAAATATGTAGTAAAGGCTGTGGATAAACCACTTAAATAAGCTAGTATGAAAGCTAAAAGACAAAAATAATAAAAATCAACTGTAACTACAACAAAGAGTTAAGGGATAGACATAAAGTTGTAAAATATGACATCAAAAACAAAAAACATGGGGGGAGCAAGAAAAAATGTAGCTTTTAGAATGCACTGGAACTTAAATGACTTGTTTAAAACAAGTACATATAGTTATAGGTCAACATATATGAACTCCATAGTAACCACAAATTCAAATAAAAAACCTGTATTAGATATACAAAAACTAGAGAGAAAAAAAACACAAACATAACACTAAGTAAAATCATCAAACCACAAGGGGAGAGACTACAAGAACAAGAAAAGAGCAGAGAAGAACTACAAAAACAACCAGCAAACAAATAACAAAATGGCAATAAGTACACACCTATCAAAAATCACTTTAAATGTCAATGGACTAAATGCTTCATTTAGTTATATAGGGTAGCTTATTGGGTTAAAAAAACAAAACAAAACAAAACAAGACCCATCTATATGCTGCCTACAAGAGACTCACTTCAAAGCTAAAGACACACACAGACTGAAAGTGATGGAAAAGAAAAAGATACTCAACGTAAATGGAAACGAGAAGAAAGCTGGGGTAGCAATACTCATATTAGACAAAGTAGACTTTTAAAACAAAATCTATAATAAAAGGGACTCCCCTCATGGTGCAGTAGTTAAGAATCTGCCTGCCAATGCAGGGGACACGGGTTCGAGCCCTGGGCCAGGAAGATCCCACATGCCGCGGAGCAACTAAACCCGTGCGCCACAACTACTGAGCCTGCGCCCTAGAGCCCACGAGCCACAACTACTGAGTCCATGCACCGCAACTACTGAAGCCCATGCGCCTGGAGCCTGTGCTCTGCCACAAGAGAAGCCACCACAATGAGAAGCCTGCACACTGCAACGAAGAGTAGCCCCCGCTCACCGCAACTAGAGAAAGCCCACACGCAGCAATGAAGACCCAACTCAGCCAAAAATAAATAATAAATTTCTAAAATATCTATAATAAAAGACAAAGAAGGGCATTATATAATGACAAAGGGATCAATATGAGAACATGATATGAATATGACATTTGTAAACATATATGCACCTAATAGAGGAGCACCTAAATATATAAAGCAAATATGAACAGACATAAAGGGAGACATTGACAATAACACGATAATAGCAGGGGACTTTAATACCCCACTTACATCAATGGACAGATCATCCAAAGAGAAAAACACTAAGGAAACAGTAATCTTAAAAGACACAGGGCCCATTGAATTGGCCCTTTCAGCATTCAGAAATACCTAGTTTTATTTACAGTAATATTTTTTGCCTAAAGTCTACTTTTATATTTTAGCCACAGCAGCTAGCTTTTGGTTAGTGTTTACATGGTATACCTTTTCCGTCATTTTACTTTCAACCTATCTGTTACCTTTTATTTAGTGAATGACTCCTATAAATAAGACATAGTTGGGTCTAGTCTGACATTTGCCTTTTCATTGGAGTGTTTTGTCCAGTTACATTAATATAATTACTGATCTATTAGGTTTAGGCTATCTTTTGATATTTTTCCCATATTTTTCCCATCTGTTTTTTAGCCCTTTGTTCTACCTTTTCTTGGATTAAAGAAGTACGTTTTATTATTCCATATTTAGCTCCCCTATTGGTTTTAACTATTATTCATTTGGTGGCTGCCCTAGAAATTGCAGTATCTCTTTTCCTTCCTCCATCATAGCTCATGACTGAGGCACGCCAAAGCACTGCATTATTCCATATCTCTGGTACATTTCAGCAGTAGTACTTATGTCTTCCAGAATATCATGTGGTGTTTTCAACAACATACAGCAATTAAATGTATGACTTTTGAGATTGGTTCAAGATGGCGGAGTAGAAGGATGTGCGCTCACTCCCTCTTGTGAGAGCACTGGAATCACAACTAACTGCTAAACAATCATTGACAGGAAGACACTGGAACTCACCAAAAAAGATACCCCACATCCAAAGACAACGGAGAATCCTCAATGAGATGGCAGAAGGGGCACAATCACAACCAAATCAAATCCCATAACTGCCGGGTGGGTGACTCACAAACTAGAGAACACTTATACCACAGAAGTCCACCCACTGGAGTGAAGGTTCTGAGCCCCACGTCAGGTAACCTGGGGGTCTGGCAATGGGAGGAAGAATTCCTAGAGAATCAGACTTTGAAGGCTAGCAGGATTTGATTGCAGGACTTCGACAGGACTGAGGAAAACAGAGACTCCACTCTTGGAGGGCACACACAAAGTAGTGTGTGCATCAGTACCCAGGGGAAGGAGCAGTGACCCCACAGGAGACTGAACCAGACCTACCTGCTAGTGTTGGAGGGTCTCCTGCAGAGGCGGGGGGTGGCTATGGCTCACCGTGAGGACAAGGACACTGGCAGCAGCAGTGCTGGGAAGTACTCCTTGGCATGATCCCTCCCAGAGTCCACCATTAGCCCCACCAAAGAGCCAGGTAGGCTCCAGTGCTGGGTCACCTCAGGCCTAACAATCAATGGGAAGGGAACACAGCCTCACCCATCAGCAGACAAGCGGATTATGGTTTTAGTAAGCTCTGCCCACCACAGCAACACCCAGCTCTACCCACCACCAGTTCCTCCCATCAGGAAACTTGCACAAGCCTCTTAGATAGCCTCATCCACCAGAGGGGAGAGAGCAGAAGCAAGAAGAACTACAATCCTGCAGCCTGTGGAACAAAAACCACATTCACAGAAAGATAGACAAGATGAAAAGGCAGAGGGCTATGTACCAGACGAAGGAACAAGAGAAAACCCCAGAAAAACAACTAAATGAAGTGGAGATAGGAAACCTACCAGAAAAAGAATTCAGAATAATGATAGTGAAGATCATCCAGGACCTCAGAAAACGGATGGAGGCAAAGATTGAGAAGATGCAAGAAATGTTTAACAAAGAACTAGAAGAATTAAAGAACAAACAAACAGAGATGAACAACACAATAAATGAAATGAAAAATACACTAGAAGGAATCAATAGCAGAATAACTGATGCAGAAGAACGGATAAGTGACCCAGAAGACAGAATGGTGGAATTCACAGCTGCAGAAAAGAATAAAGAAAAAAGAATGAAAAGAAATACAGACAGCCTAAGAGAACTCTGGAACAACATTAAACGTAACAACATTTGCATTATAAGGTTCCCAGAAAGAGAAGACAGAGAGAAAGGACCCGAGAAAATATCTGAAGAGATGAGAGCCAAAAACTTCCCTAACATAGGAAAGGAAATAGCCACCCAAGTCCAGGAAGTGCAGAGTCCCAGGCAGGATAAACCTAAGTAGAAACATGCCAAGACACATAATAATCAAACTGGCAAAAATTAAAGACAAAGAAAAATTATTGAAAGCATCAAGGGAAAAATGACAAATAACATACAAGGGAACTCCCATAAGGTTAACAGCTGATTTCTCAGCAGAAACGCTACAAGCCAGAAGGGAGTGGCATGATATACTTAAAGTGATGAAAGGGAAGAACCTACAACCAAGAATACTCTACCCAATAAGGATCTCAGTCACATTCGATGGAGACCTCAAAAGTTTTACAGATAAGCAAAAGCTAAGAGAATTCATCACTGCCAAAACAGCTCTACAACAAATGCTAAAGGAACTTCTCTAGGCAGGAAACACAAGAGAAGGAAAAGACCTACAATAACAAAACCAAAACAATTAAGAAAATGGTAATAGGAACATACATATCGATAATTACCTTAAATGTGAATTAATTAAATGCTCCAACCAAAAGACACAGGCTTGCTGTATGGATACAAAAAAAAGACCCATATATATGCTGTCTACAAGAGACCCACTTCAGACCTAGGGACACATTCAATCTGAAAGTGAGGGGATGGAAAAAGATATTCCATGAAAATGGAAATCTAAAGAAAGATGGAGTAGCAATACTCATCAGATAAAATAGACTTTGAAATAAAGAATGTTACAAGAGACAAGGAAGGACACTACACAACAGATCATCCAAACAGAAAATTAAAAAGAAACACAAGCTTTAAATGACACAATAGACCAGATAGATTTAATTGATATTTATAGGATATTCCATCCAAAAACAGCAGATTACACTTTTTTCTGATGTGTGCATGGAACATTCTCCAGGATAGATCACATCTTGGGTTACAAATCAAGCATCAGTAAATTTAAGAAAATTGAAATCATATCAAGCATCTTTTTGGACCACAGCACTATGAGATTAGAAAGCAATTACAGGGAAAAAAACTAAAAAGCACAAACACATGGAGGCTAAACAATACGTTACTAAGTAACCAAGAGATCACTGAAGAAATCAAAGAGGAAATCAAAAAATACCTAGAGACAAATGACAATGAAAACAGGAAGATCCAAAACCTATGGGA
>NC_041218.1:57005538-57007284 GCF_002837175.3 Physeter macrocephalus
AAAACCCAAAGTTAGCAGAAGGAAAGAATTCATAAAGATCAGAGCAGAAATAAATGAAATAGAAACAAAGAAAACAATAGCAAAGATCAATAAAACTAAAAGCTGGTTCTTTGAGAAGATAAACAAGATTGATAAACCATTACCCAGACGCATCAAGAAAAAAGGGGAGAAGACTCAAAGCAATAGAATTAGAAATGAAAAAGAAGAAGTAACAACTGACACTGCAGAAATGCAAAGGATCATGAGAGATTACTGCAAGAAACTATATGCCAATAAAATGGACAACCTGGAAGAAATGGACAAATTCTTAGAAATACACAACCTTCTGAGACTGAACCAGGAAGAAATAGAAAAGATAAAGAGATGAATCACAAGCAATGAAATTGAAACTGTGATTAAAAATCTTCCAACATGGGCTTCCCTGGTGGCACAGTGGTTGAGAGTCCACCTGCCGATGCAGGAGACATGGGTTCGTGCCCCAGTCCGGGAAGATCCCACATACCACAGAACAGCTAGGCCCATGAGCCATGGTCACTGAGCCTATGTGTCTGGAGTCTGTGCTCCGCAATGGGAGAGGCCACAACAGTGAGAGGCCCACATACCGCAAAAAAAAAAAAAAAAAAAGAAAAAAAACTTCCAACAAAAGCCCAGGACCAGATGGGTCCACAAGAGAATTCCATCAAACATTTAGAGAAGAGCTAACACCTATCCTTCTCAACCTATTCCAAAATATAACAGAGGGAGGAACACTCCCAAACTCATTCTACAAGGCCACCATCACCCTGATACAAAAACCAAACAAAGATGTCACAAAGAAAGAAAACTACAGGCCAATATCATTGATGAACATAGATGCAAAAATCCTCAACAAAATACTAGCAAACAGAATCCAACAGCACATTAAAAGGATCACACACCATGATCAAGTGGGGTTTATCCCAGGAATGCAAGGATTCTTCAATATACGCAAACCGATGAATGTGATACACCATATTAACAAACTGAAGGAGAAAAACCATACGATCATCTCAATAGATGCACAGAAAGCTTTGAACAAAATTCAACACCCATTTATGATAAAAACTCTCCAGAAAGTAGGCATAGAAAGAACTTTCCTCAACATAATAAAGGCCATATATGACAAACCCACAGCCAACATGTCCTCAATGGTGAAAAATTGAAACCATTTCCACAAAGCTCAGGAACAAGACAAGGTTGTCCACTCTCACCACTATTATTCAACATAGTGTTGGTAATTTTAGCCACAGCAATCAGAGAAGAAAAAGAAATACAAGGAATCCAAATTTGAAAAGAAGAAGTAAAGCTATCACTGTTTGCAGGTGACATGATACTATACATAGAGAATCCGAAAGTTGCTACCAGAAAACTACTAGAGCAAATCAATGAATCTGGTAAAGTAACAGGATACAAAATTAGTGCACAGAAATCTCTTGCATTCCTATACGCTAACGATGAAAAATCTGAAAGTGAAATTAAGAAAACACTCCCGTTTACCACTGCAACAAAAAGAATAAAATATCTAGAAATAAACCTACCTAAGGAGACAAAAGACCTGTATGCAGTAAATTATAAGACACTGATGAAAGAAATTAAAGATGATACAAATAGAAGCAGAGATATCCCATGTTCTTGGATTGGAAGAATCAACATTGTGAAAATGACTATGCTACCCAAAGCAATTTACAGATTCAGTGCAATCCCTAGCAAACTACCAATGGCATTTTT
>NC_041218.1:57007937-57014261 GCF_002837175.3 Physeter macrocephalus
GCTACATGTAAAAGAATGAAATTAGAACACTCCCTAACACCATACACAAAAGTAAACTCAAAATGGATTAGAGACCTAAATGTAAGACCGGACACTATAAAACTCTTAGAGGAAAACATAGGAAAAACACTCTTTGACATAAATCACAGCAAGATCTTTTTTGATCAACCTCGTACAGTAATGGAAATAAAAACAAAAATAAACAAATGGGACCTAATGAAACGTCAAAGCTTTTGCACTCAAAGGAAACTATAAACAAGACGAAAAGACAACCCTCTGAATGGGAGAAAATATTTGCAAACGAATCGACAGACAAAGGATTAATCTCCAAAATATACAAACAAGTCATGCGGCTCAATATTAAAAAAAACAAACAACCCAATCCAAAAATGGGCAGAAGACCTAAAGAGACATTTCTCCAAAGAGAACATACAGATGGCCGAGAAGCACATGAAAGAATGCTCCACATCATCAATTATTAGAGAAATGCAAATCAAAACTACAAGGAGGTATCACCTCACACCAGTTAGAATGGGCATCATCAGAAAATCTACAAACAACAAATGCTGGAGAGGGTGTGGAGAAAAGGAAACACTCTTGCACTGTTGGGCATATACGCAGAGAAAACCATAATTCAAAAAGAGACATGCACCCCAATGTTCATTGCAGCACTATTTACAATATCCAGGTCATGGAAGCAACCTAAATGCCCAGCGACAGATGAATGGATAAGGAAGATGTGGTACATATATACAATGGAATATTACTCAGTCATAAAAGGAACGAAACTGGGTCATTTGTAGAGACATGGATGGATCTAGAGACTGTCATACAGAGTGAAGTTAGTCAGAAAGAGAAAAACAAATATCGTATATTAATACATATATGTGGAACCTAGAAAAATGGTACAGACGATCCGGTTTGCAGGGCAAAAATTGAGACACAGGTGTAGAGAACAAACGTATGGAAACCAAGGGGGAAAGTGGTGGAGGGGTGGGGGTGGGGGTGTGATGAACTGGGCAATTGGGATTGACATGTATACACTGATGTGTATAAAATTGATGACTAATAAGAACCTGCTGTACAAAAAAATAAATAAAATAAAATTCAAAAAGAATTTTTTCAATTAATAAATAAATGTATGGCTTTTTTCTCTCTGAGTCTTGTTTTTCCAGACAACTCAATTAACTGTAGATTCCTATAAGTTTTTAAGAAAATTCCTTCTGTCTTCTTCATGAAAGATATTGTAGACATTTGCATCAACCAAGTCTTCTTGCTTACATTGCAGGTGTTGTGATATTTTCTGATACAAATACGTTTCCATCATGATTTACCACGAAAAAGAAACCATCTAATTCCTGAAGTAAAAGTGGTCCTAAAGAGTTTTTATCAGTAACTCCCTGTCCTGTAGAAGACACATCAGCTTTCTGAACATCATTTTCATAATACTTGAATGATTATGAGCTAAATTCACACTTTTTACCATGTCTTTAATAATGCACCAACCTTAGAATAGTTTAACTCCTTTCCTCCCTCCTGCCCTTTGTGCTATTCTTGCCATATATTTTACTACCACATGTTATAAAACCCAAGAGACATTTTTAATATTGTTACTTTAGTTAGTATTCTTTATATTCACTTGTTCTGGTGATCATTCCTTCCTATAATTTTGTGCTTCCTCATGAATCATTTTCCTTCTTGTGTTTCTTCTTATACAGATACAAATTACAAATTCTCTGAGTTTGTTTTTCTTTTTGGTAAGTCTTTGTTTCACTACCAGTCTCCAGTATAGAAAAAAAAAGGAAAATTACACTGATATTGTGAGTTTGGGTCAGACTGTAGACAATTGTGTATGCTAAGCTGAAGGGTAAGTACTTTATTGAATGGGTAACGAAGAGCCACTAAATTAAGCCATACAATGAACTTTGTGGCAATTTACTAGACCATTTAGAAGGAAGAGAAACTAGTAGTAGGGAGACCACTTAGAAGGCTGTTGAAAGCTACAGTAAGGACTCAGACTTTAGCGGGGTCACCACAGGAATAGAAAGAAGTGAGCAAATCAAAGAGATGTTGATAAGGAAGAATAGATACGATTTAAGAACTATTTGGATATGGACAAATGAGAGAAAAATGGCCAGTGAAAAATAGTTGCCAGACTTCAAAGCCAGTAACTAATTTAACTGTGCTACTATTAATACAAGTGGGAAGTTAAAAGGAAAACTCAGACTGGCAAGGGAGATCAAATATTGCATATCATGTTTCAGGAGCTTGGGAATTTAGGTGGAAATGCCCAGAAGACATCTGTAAGTTTCTGAGAAATAAGAGATAAAAATATAGGTCTGAGAGACATTTACTATAGATACTAATTAAAAATGTGACTACAATGGGATATAAGAATGGAAGGGAATGAAAAAGAGTGTCTAGAGAAGCTGTACCCCTCTCTTCTCATTCCATTGACCTCTCCAACCCCGCAAATTCTTCTTCTACAGACTTTGCCCCAATGTGCTAGCTAATAATCCCTGACTGCCATGCCAGACAGGAGCAGGCTTGGGAAGGGATAATTGCAAAAGCAACAGTGAAATTTGTGACTTCAAGAAGAAAGTGAAGGAAGAAGATAAGGGATAGAAGGGCAAACCCACGTATTAGGAGAGGAAAGAGTATATTCTATGTCCACAGGACCACCCAACTGAGGTGGTCATATGTAGGTTAAAATGTATATGTAATGTAATACTCATAATTTGAGCTGAGAGATTGTCCCTATATTTCAATAAATTTTGTCTAACAGAAGTCTAGTTAACACAAGTCTTACAAGTGAGAGTTGTTTTATTATTCATACTTTTTTATCTTTTTGAAATCTTATACAATCAATGTGCATTCCATTTTCAATTAGGAAAATCGACACTTTTTTGCTAACTTCCCTTCTAACTCTGAATCATCCTTTCAAAAAAATTTTTTTTCAGTATTAGATAGAATGCTCTGGTGTATGTCATTGTCTAAAACCAGGGTTACAGCAGGGAATTCAGCAATGAGAATAACAGTCCTGTTTAACACAATCCAGGAACAGAATGATCAGGAAAGTGGATAAAACATTTCAGGGCTACAGAGAACCTGAGTGTTGTTGAGCAATAAAATAATATTTTAGTTAATTATCTTAAATTTTCTTATCTCTGAAGAACAGCTTCACGTATAGTGTTAACATCATAGCACAAGAAAGAATCTCTAGAGATCGTCTACTTTTAAACAATTGAACATCTCAATCATCTAAGACCAAAAGTTGTCTAAGCTCTTGAAACATCTCCACAACCTCCCTTAACAACCCATTCAAATAACAAAACAAGAAACAACCTAACCTATTCCAATGTTCTGAGGTTACAATAGTGATAAATTTAACATCATATATTTGATTGCAAAATAGGTTCTATAGGAGTAGGGAGAGGAGAGACACTTGAGGTTCAGTCTGAAGTCCCATTTAAGTCCCAATAGTTGTCTTGCTGAGAAGGCAAAATCACATTCAAATAGTATCATGTACTCCTAAATTCTGAGAAAGCTCAATTTAGAAGCATAGTAGAAATCTCTTATTACAAGATTCCACCTGGATGACACCTGGAAGTGTCCAAGTTCTCAAAAAGAAGTAAAATATAAAATGAACAGTCCTTTGGGGTATTCAATTATTGCTAATTATCCAGTTATTGGAGAGGTCATTTGTTTTTTACAACTAAACTGAAGTTATTCTCCTATGAATAGACCTACCTCCAAAGGGTAAATACACATCATCAAGTGAAATACACAAGTTGCATATCCAACCCTTTCTGATGTGAAACAAAATTATAAATAGTAAGGATGTACTTGACAACCAATTTCCATTCCCACGGAGTAAAGCCAAACAATGAATCCTTACCATGTGAGTAGACATCAGCCATTACTTGAAAACTTAAGAATCGAATTCGCAAAAACCTGCATCCAAAGTGGCAATGCATAATGGGTATATTTGCTCTTCCTTAGAAACTCAAAATTGAGCTCTGCAGCTGGCAAAGCATAGCAGTGATCCAGCATTAAATAACAAAGCCATATTTCAAAGTCATTCATAATTTAAGGCTGGAAATTTTACCTGTTTGTAAGTTGCTATTAACTGGCTGTATCATAATAGTTGAATAAGAGCAAAACCATCTGACTATTACTCTTTCATTATTAATTAAGAATTAAGATTACTTATGACATCATTTTGTGTTCTCCAAAGGTTCTGGTGAAATCATCATCGATTTTATGCAAGATATAAAATAGATGACTGGTCCTTGGAAAACTTTCTAAGTTTAGTTTGTAACTGGCATGTGGTTCTTTGGAGATTTGCTCTCTAAAAATCTGAAAATCATGTTCATGCAAGCATTTGCTTTTTTATGGGCATTAATTAAATGTTTATCAATGCTACCAGTTAATGCTTTTCTTTCTTTCTTTCTTAATATTGCTGTTGATTGCAGACTGGGAATGTCATGGGTTCCATAATGGCTTACAGAGTATACATTGACACATCAAATTAAAGCAGTTATAATTTCAATTACTTAGGTAACCATCTGGGAAATGTCAGAAATCTTCAGCTGTTATTAATGCGGTTTGGTTCCCACTTGTATTTTATAGCAAGCATCTAGATCCTTCATATTTTTTATATTACCAAGTCAGAGTATAGAGAGGTACTCTTCAAAGTGTCTCCACATATCATTTTCATTCTTATGGTGTTCAAAGGGCCAGTTCTAAGGTTTTCTCTCCAAACTGCTGAAAGACTGGCTTATTTTCAATCCAAGAATGCATGATGATAGGAGTTACATGGAACTGCCTTATCTAACATTCCTAATATATACCACAAACTATTTAGCTAAGATTTGTTGACTTGTCCCCCTGACAAGTCAACACGATTCAAAGCCCAAGTCACCAAAACAGTACCAGGCATTTGATTCAGAGCAGGACTCAACACTCCCAGGTGTAAGGTATGACCAGACCACTCTACCATATTTGATACATTCATGATTAACCTCATTTGTGGCTGCCAATCTGGAAGAGGCCAGCAGGAGCCTGTGAAGGATCTTAAGTGAACTCTTGGCCACACTCCCCATTAAGTCTGCTCTTATTTAGATAGCTGTGCAGATGGACATATCACAAAATGTGCTCACGATATGAAAATATGCCAAAAGGAATAAGCAAATCCTAACTTCAGTTTAGAGTCAAAGGTAGGAATGTGGATATGATCCAGGGCAATGCAACGCTGAGCAGGCTGAGTGGAGAGACATTTAATGATTCATCTAACCAGCTGGCTTTCAGGAGGGCTCCAAATGCACTGGCCCTTGGAATACTTTATTTTTGCCCCCAGCACTGGAGGCACTGAGACAAAAAGCATGGAGCAGGTAGTGGGTAAGACAAGAGGACAATTGTAGTGTTGTTTAGGCACAACCTTATTCTGTTCCCCGGAGGTTAGAGAAATTATTTCCTTTAACTACATAAACTCATGTATTTAAATTATATCAGAGATAAGATATTGCATTCTTTTGGAGTCAAGTGCAGTTCCTTTCAACAAATCTTCATGTCAGAACTTTCTAAAGTTCTATACCAGGCCTTCAATGCTAAAATTGGGAAAAGGTCCTTTGTATGAAAATGTTTCTTAATAAATTATCTACTAATAAAAGTATTTGCCCTTTTTTCTTTTTGAGCAATTTATCACCAGTGGAAATACCAAGGAATGACTTGAGAGCTACCTCACCATAATATTCAATAGCCCATTTCAAGCCACCCCAAATAAACACACAATCCTAAGTAAACCACTGGGTTGGTTATTCGAATACTACAGGAAATTTCCCTGTTCCCCTTTCCTAACAGCCACCACAAGCATGTCCTATATGGAAATTCTAGAACCATAACATCCTCTTTCTTTTTCTTCTTTTTCTCCTCTTTCCAGCTCCATGTTTCTTAAACTAGTTTCCTTCAAAGTCTCTGCTGTAAAGAAGTAGGCATTAGTAGAGAAAGAAAAATTTGTTTAGTGGCCATATCCCAAGCCTCAGTTAACATCTTCTTTCCTTTCTCTTTTTTTCTTAGGATGTGATACAATACAACATAACATAACATAACATATGATACAATATTTCTGTAACTATTATAATATAATGCCACATAGTGACTCTGAGGTTGTAATTAGTAGATAGTGAACAAAAATATACTTTCCAGGGCTTCCCTGGTGGCGCAGTGGTTGCGCGTCCGCCTGCCGATGCAGGGGAATCGGGTTCGCGCCCTGGTCTGGGAGGATCCCACGTGCCGCGGAGCGGCTGGGCCCGTGAGCCATGG
>NC_041218.1:57014361-57043470 GCF_002837175.3 Physeter macrocephalus
GGCCCGCATACCACAAAAAAAAAAAAAAAAAAAAAAAACTTTCCAGGATGGGTCACCGTGATTGGACTAACCCTCAATCTTTCAAAGTTGAGGCTACAGTTACTGTAGTAACATACCATAGTCTGGATATGCTTCATATGTTGTCTCCCATGGGTAGCCTTGCCAGGTACCAGTCACCCAACAGAAAGACAAGTACCAGGCAAGAAAAGACAAAGCTTCTCTGAGTCCCTATAGCACTTTATTTGTGCTATTAATATATCATTTTATATATTATAACAGAGTTAATTATTAATATGCCATGTCTCTCCCTAGATTATGAGCTATCTGAGGGCAAAATCCATAACATATTTATCATTATCTGATTACCTCTTCACATAAAGCATAGCACACAGTTGTTACCAAAAAATGTGTGTTCAATGAATGAGTATCATAAATTAAGACAACCTCTTGTAGAAGGAACCTCTACACCAAATTTGACAATCATGGCAACTTGTTGTCTTTAGAAAGGAGGGTAGGTGGAATGGAGATCTGATTTAGCTGACAAGAAATATGAGATAACAGGAAGTCAAAAAAGAAGAAAATGGAGAAAACAAATCTAGTTTTCTTCCAAAATATCAGCTTTATGAACTAATGAAACTCATATGTGTAGGTACACACTATATGTTTAAAAGTACCCATCATGACTGTGATAAGTCTGAAAGTCCTAGCCTTCCAAGCCTTGAGCCTAGAGAAGTGGACAAAGCTACTAATTTGAGCCAACATGTGATGAACTGAAGGAATCCATAATAGTTTATCTGTCATCTTGGTTTCATATGTCAATGGGTCCACTGAGCACAATGAGGATCCACTGAGAGGAAATGAGAACTTAGTAGATTCCGCAAGACAAGTAGTTCTCCTGAGGGTGACGTACCTGCTCCTACTATGGCCTGTTTCTCCAGCCTCCAGCGTTTGAATCCAATGAATGTCCACAAGACCAACAGTGATTTCATGACAAGAAAGAAACAAGGTGCCACCTATCATGGGAGCCACAAATTGTTAGAATCACCTCATTTAGGTGAGTGTAAAAAAAAGACCTGGACAAAGAGGTATTCTGAGAAGTCATCTTAGTCCAAGAAACAGCACCAACTAAAACAACCAGGTGTCAATTTCAAAACAGGTAGTACCCAAATAACTCATAATCTTCTTTTTATCCATAAGCTCTGATTGGTGTTTTTGTTATTTGAAGGTTGAATTCACCTGAAATTAGTGTGTCTTTGTTCAGACTGCTACAACAAAACACCATAGACCAGGTGGCTTAAACAATACATACTTATTTGTCACAGTTCTGGAGACTGGGAAGTCCAAGATCAAGGTGTCTGGTGAGATCCCTCTTCCTGGTTTGCAGATGGCTGCCTTCTTGCTGAATCCTCACATGGCAGAGACAGATCATCTCTCTTCCGTCTCTTCTTATAAAGGCACTAATCCCATTCATGAGAGCTCCACCCTCATGACCTAATTACTTACCAAAACTCCATCTCTAAATGCCACCACATTGAAGAGTAGGGCTTCAACATTTGAAATGGGGTTTGGGAGGGGATGGAAAATAGACACAAACATTCAGTCCATAGCAGTGTGTGACTAAATTAAAGGATTTCCCATACTTAGTCATCAAGAGAAGAGGGCTTTAGAAAGGTCTCTAAGATCTACTTTTGAAGCCAAGGACATTAAGAACATTAAGCCTTCCTTTGGTTCCTTCCTAAGAGATCCCATCACAATTAAGAATAATTAGAAAATAATTAGAAATAATTAGAAAATGAGCTAACAGTCTGACTTTAGCCTCCTTTCTCCAGCCTCCAACATTTGGATCCCAGTGACCATTCACAAAACCAACAGAATAATAGGCAATATACCCTCTCTGAACACAATGTCTTATCATACACAGTCTCTCCTCTCCAGAATAAAACAGGAAACATATGGATCTCAGTGTTTTCAATCTTTTGCTTGCCCATGTTCAATGAATTCTTAAGGGGAATTAATCTAATGAGTAGAGTTTCAAGCCATGAGCCAAATATGATCATGGTCAAGAATAACACCTATATCTCTGGCAGAGTAAAACCTTTAAATTACTAAGACAATGGTTAACAAATAAATAATTTTCTAGGAAACTCTAGAAGAGAAATGCAAAGTATATGCAAGCTTGAGCATATTTTCCTTTAACCCTTTCCCAGAAATAAATTTATGGAAAAAATAACTTTCGAGTGTTATCTAGAGTCAGAGACAACTAAACTCCACCCATGAGAATTACCATTAGTGGCAAAATCACTGTAGGGATTTGAGAAGCCAGACAAGTTTATTTTGCATCACTTAATGCCAGCAAACAAAACATGAATGCTAAAGTGTGAAAGAAAATTCTTAAGCTGATTTCAAATCACAGGCATATGTTTGGCTGGAAAAACACATTGAGGAACAAACACTTCAAAGGAAAATCCTTTAGAAATGGAATCACTGGCACTAGACCCACAGTCTGTTAAATTGTTTGACCAAAAAGCCTGCTTCAAGAATCCTCAGCTCTTTACTCCTATAACCAAAGCAGGACTATTTGGAAGCAGTCCTGAAACCATAACTTCACTTGTGACACAATCCCTTTTCCATAACTCTGGCCAAAGAGTCTAACTCTCTAAGGAACCAAGAATCAAGCAACCTCTTGTTCTTGATGTATCCAAGTAAAAAGGACTTCCCAAAGGTGATTAACTGTGATACAAATAGAATGCAAAACTACTCCACAGATGCACCACTACTTCTGATAGTCATAATATTATCAACTTTGAGTTGTTATTTTCTTGTAGGCTCATTTACACCTTATCTTTCAGATTACTGTGTATTTGTGTGCATGTGTGTGTGTGAGTACATATACCCACATATATATAACAAAAGAACTTCAATTCAGGACTTAAAATCAATGACAATTTTTAAACCATTTGAGGGAAAGTTTGAGAAAACTTTTGTCTTTCATTTATTTTGTTCCACAAATCAAGTATACATTTAATTCTCTATGTTTATTGAATAAGCTTAGATGGAAGAAGGCAAATAGTAGAGGATAAGAATAAATTCCCCATTCAGACAAACAGTTTTAGTTGGAACATAAATTATAGTTGTGAACATAAATTATACATAGAAAAGCCATTATATACATATATGCATATTTCTGAGTGTTTACATTCCTCATAAAATGAGTATAAGAGGGGACAATTCGCATATCTTTAGGTGCCAGCAGCATTGAAAGCATTTAGTAAGAGATAAATAATTTTCAGAAGTTTTTCAAAACCATTCCTTTTCCAAGTACTTTATGTGCACTAAGTTCACCTTTCATTCGGCTACAAATTAGGAAATGTACACTACCCAAATACCAAGAAAGTTCTCTGTGATGCTAAATAGTGTCACTATTATTTTCTCCACAAAAGTACATGGCACTTTTTATGTTACCTTCCACCAGACAGTGACAGGCAGTTTTCTCCTTCTAAAGCTCACATGAGTATTCATTCATCCAGGCTCTTATGTTTTCTGCCCTGCTCTCTGGCAGGCCTCAGACCTGAAGAATTTTAAGGCATCACAAATTTTAGCAGAGAACCTCTAGGAGTCAAAAAGCCTCACCCCTAGTGTTCAGAAGCACTAGTGTATTGGGGTACCAAAAGCAGCATAGAAAAGGGGATACCAGCAGCAGATGCACTGCATGCTAAAAGAGAAAAAAGCCACTTCAAAAAAGGGCAACTATTTACATGAAGCACAATGAGACTCCCCCACTACCATCACCATCACCTTCCAAAAACTGTCTTGATATTTGCTTATTGGTCAAAAATGCAATCACTGTCCTGGAATTCATCATTCTTTTCCCTGCTTATATAACCCCTAAAGGGACATCATGACAGGAGCTCTTTCTGAACCCAGTTAGATAGCGCAGAGAGTTGTTTCTACTTCTGCCGAAAGAGTTGAAGAGCAAAGGAGAACAAGGGATTATATAAGACATTCCCAACAAAGGCTTGCTCTGATTCTCCATCTCAAGACTGGACAATGCAAAGCAGTATAAACTTCAGCTATTCTCATTACACTCCTAGGTTATCACCTCTAGGTCACCATCAGTTGCATGTCTCAGCAATTAGTTGTAAAAATGTAAACCTCTCTGACTTCTGATTTTCAGGATTCTTGAAACTAAAAAGAAACTTACTCTAGAAAGAATGAAGATAAAGACTAAATGGCAAAAATAAATAAATAAATAAATAAATAAATAAAAGACTAAATGGCAAATGAATGAGTTATCTGGCAGATACTTTCTTCAGTTGAACAGTCATAACTTTGTCTTGTTTAGTAAACCTCAAAAGAAGATCTCACATGTCCCCTCTTCCTTGCTGTATCTCTCTCCATCACCCTACACCACCCCCGAGGTGGAATGAATCTCATCCTTCTTTATGTTCCCATAACATGTTGTTCAAATACTTATCACATCCTGCTATAGCTATACCATAATTGCATGTAGGTCTGATCTCCCCCACTGGATAGCAAATCGGTTGAGATCAGAGAATAGGTTTCATTTTACATTTTTTTCTCTCCAGTGTGCTTTGAAATAAATGTTTGTTGGATTAAATCAAATTGAAAATAATTAAAAGTACTGCAAATAGTTGAATCCCTACTGCCTGTATAGGATATTTATCATAAAGTTGAAAAATGTCCACATGTGAAGTCTGTAGCAAAAATTGTGGGAGTAGAAAATGAACCGGGAGTATGAGAGATTAGGAATTGCTTTTTTTTTTTTCTTGAGAAGGACATAATGGGACTTTCATGGTGGTCCCGTGGTTAAGACACCATGCTCCCAATGCAGGGGGCCCAGGTTCGATCCCTGGTCAGGGAACTAAGATCCCACATACCGCAACTAAGCCCCTGCACAGCAACTAAGGAGCCCGCGTGCTCTAGAACCTGAGCAAACCGCAACCAGAGAATCCCTCGCACCACAACAAAGACCCAGTGCAGCCAAAATAAATAAATTAATTAATTAATTTTTAAAAAATTTTAAAAGGCCATAGTATTATATTCAGAAGCCAAGATAAGCATCCTGTTATCCAGGTGAATGAGAATCTATTAAAACTGGATTACATAGGGCCTTTCTGAAGTAAATGGGTACAACTACACAGAAAGAGTTTAGAGCAGGAGTTAAGAATAAGGACTCTAAACTTAAAAGGTCTCCCAATGGCCAATTTGGGGAATATTCGAGCAATAAAATAAATAATTATAGTAACAGATATAACCCATAGAATAAAATAAGAACTGATGTAGTCTCTACTGATATAAATAATGACAGCCCTTCCTTGCAGTAGAATTCCACTGATAACTATAGAAGAAATGGTGGAAATAGAAAATCACCATACAGCAAACAGCACCGTTAGAACTGTTTCAGGCAAGTAACGTTAATAGATGCTAAAACTCAGGGCAAGAGTATGATGAGAAGCAGGAAAATTACATTGTCTCAAAATATCATTTGACAGCAAATGGATGAGACTTCTTTAACAAATAAAACTCTACATCCAGTGAGTGGTCCCGTAATATTGTCTTGAAAGACTGTATATACTTACTCCTGTTTGGTATATTTTTTAAACTACATTTTCAAATGTAAAAGGCAAAAATGGTATATTTTCAGTGGAGAAACTGGCAGACACCACATTAACCAAATGATCAAATTTAACATCACCAGTGATGGACAAATCAAAATTATATGCCTCTGATATGATTCACAACATCACTTCTACAGCATTTTGGCAAAAAAGGCAAAACCTGAATTTAATCATGAGGAAATATCAGACAAACCCAAATTGAAGGCCATTCAATGAAATAATTGGCCAATACTCTTAAATGGTGTCATGAGCATAAAAGACCAAAAAAAAAAAAATTATCAGGAACTTCTTAGATTGGAAGAGACACTACAACTAAATGCTTGTGTGAGTTTGACTATGTTAGATTGCTCGTATAAGTGGTATCCTGTAGTATTTATCTTTCTGTGTCTGGCTTAATTCACTTAGCCTAATATCCTCCAGTTTCATCCATGTTGTTGCAAATGGAAGGATTTCCTTCTTTCTCATGGCTGAATAATATTCATACATATGTGTACACACACACACACACACACACACACACACACACACACACACACCCCACACACGTTCTCTTTATCTATTCATTAGTCAATAGAGTTAAGTTGCTACCATGTCTTGGCTATTGTGAATTATGCTGCAGTGAACATGGGAACATAGATATCTCTTTGAGATATTGATTTCATTTCCTTCAGGATATATACACACAAGTGGGACTGCTGGATCAAATGGTAGTTCTATTTTTAATTTTTTGAGGACTCTCCATACTGTATTCCAGAGTGACTGCACCAATTTATATTCCCACCAACAGTGCACAAGGATTCCTTTTTCTCCACATCCTTGCCAACATTTGTTATCTCGTCTTTTTGATAAAGCCATTCTAACTAGTGTGAGGTGATATTTCTTTGTGGTTTTGATTTGCATTTCCCTGATTAGTGATATCAAGCATATTTTCACCTGTAGGCCATTTGGACATCTTCTTTGGAAAACTGTCTATTCAGTTCCTATGTCCAGTTTTTAATTGGTTTATTTGGTTTTTCGCTACTGAGTTGCATGAGTTCCTTATAGTTTTTGGATATTAACCCCATATCAGATAGATAGTTTGCAAATACTTTTTCCCATTCAAAAGGGTATCTTTTTGTTTTGTTGATTGTTTCCTTTGCTGTGCGGAAGCATTTTCGTTTGATGTAGTCCCAACTGTCAACTTTTGTTTTTGTTGCCAATGCTTTTGGTGTCATAGTCAAGAAATCATTGCCAAAACCAATGTCAAGAAACACTTTTCCCCTATGTTTTCTTTTAGGAGTTTTATGATTTCAGGTCTTATGTTTAAGTCTTTAATCCATCTTGAGTTAATGTTTGTGTATTGTGTAAAATAAGGATTCAATTTCATTCTTCTGCATGTGGATATCCAGTTTTTCTAATACCATTTATTGAAGAGACTATCCTTTTTCCATTGTGTATCCTTGGCAACCTCATCTAAGATCAGTTGACATATATGCATGGGTTTATTTCTGGGCTCTCAATTCTTAATGACTTCATACTTTTCCAAAAATTCAGCCTCCCCTCAAAAGTTATTCAAAGCGATATGGTACAGATTTTAAAAAAACAATTTCCATGGCATTCCAAAAATACTTTAATAGGTGAATTGTTGAAAAAAGTAGATGGTTTGCCAGGAAAAGCACTTTGAAGCAACCATATTTTAGATATATAGATTCTGAATTTTTTTAAAAATCAGATTTTAGACATATTTTATCTCTATTATAAGCAGCAAACTATGAACCAAATGAAGAGCAGTTTCTGTCTTTCTGTACTGGCAACATACAATTGCTGTTCTTTATTTGATTTGAAGATACATACATAAAATCTACTCCTAAACATTTTCAAAGCAAGTATTTCTTTTTATGTTTCAGTACATTTAAATTAGTATTTTGTTTTTGTTTTTTGGGTTTTTTGTTTGTTTGTTTGGAGCTTTTGTTATTATTGTTTTGTCTTGTTTTGTTTTGCCTCTAAAAAGTGTGCAGTACCTCTTGGGCTCACTAGCAGGACTCTGGAATTTCACAAAACCTGAGGTGGAAATTACAATCCTGAACTAAGGATTGTAACACACAAGATTATGAAAAGTCTGGTATTATTTCAAGTCAGGATTTTCTTCCATATCCAATTTCACCCAAAGTCAAGCATTAGTCAGTCTTCACCTTTCATACAGCAGAAAGGAGATTTGATTAATATGATTTCTTTATAGAAAAATCTAAGAAGATTAAGGCACAATGATATAGGGAAAGTATGCCCTTTCTCAACATGACATTCTTCAGCACTATATAGAGGTCTGAACATCTTTCTAGTCATTAGATAGTTCACACTAGCTGCATGTGAAAGAGAAAAAAATCTATCATGGGGGAAAACTTCCATTTTTTTCACATTTTAGTTTCCACCTCACGAACAGCTCAACAAATCTGGAGGTTGGTATTGATTTCATTCTATAACTAAGCAGGAAAGTGCATCTTTCAAGCAAACATTTCAAGCAAACATCCCACCCCTGTTTTGGGGGTTATGTTTTGTGATGGTCTCCAAGGAAAAAAATTAGAAAAAATTAGAACCTTCTAGATGACTTCTGTACTCAGTCAAGCACAATGCAAAATAAATCTAATTGGGGCGATTTGCATTAACTATTTTCCATCTGTACATTCTGAAAATCCAATACTAACCAGGAGGTATGATTTTCTGCTTTTCTGATATGAGGAAATGAATTCAAACCTGGTTTAAATATATATTTTTATATATAAATTATATATATAAACATATATATGAATATAAAATGTCATCTGCCTCTTTCACTTTTACTTTATATATGTTTGTGTGAATATATATATATATATATATATATGTTGAGAGAAAAAGAATAAAATTAAAATACCTTTCCCTAGACCTTCTCAACTTTCAGAATATGGGTATTATACTCCCACTGCTTTACTCAAATGCAGACCATTTGAGAACATGATAGATGAGGGAGTAAATTACTTTCAATAGACCATTTCCAAGGTTGTTTTCTCCTTAGACTATCACATGTCAATTTGATGGATATGAATCTGAAGATTCAGTTACAATACAAAGGGCTACAGGTCAGAATTCACTGTGCAGCCTTCTTTGTACATCTCAGCAGCCCAGCTAAGACACTTCAGTGCTCACAACTTAAAGAACCCCTACTGTACCAGTCAGGGGCCTCTTGATCCCATGCTTCTCTTCAGAAATCTGACAAACCATGCAATGCTACCTAAACAGACACGAAACTTAACTTAGTTCCGGGGGTGGGGTGGGGAGGAGGAAGCAGATAAACTTGGTATTTAACTTCCATATGCTCAAAGGCAATTTATACTTTATATGATGACACAAACATAACTACTGACTTTGAAAACAAAACAAGTTTTAAAGTAGGCTTTTTACCTGTTTTCATAGTCTTTACAGCAAAGTAGAATATAATACTATTATGTTAATTAGTCAATTACTCCTACTACTCCTAGTTTTGATACATGAATCCTAGTATAGGTCAAATAGAAAAAAAAACTATACTATAACTCATCATAGAAAAAGTAATGTGCTTACTTGAATAGAAGGGAATCACTAAAACTCAGTATCTGTTCTTAAGTAAAACCTTAAGTTTTTGTTATTAATATCACAAAGAAAAGATATATAAAACCAAGAGTTAGCATATTTAATAGAGAAACAATGAGTCAAGGATACCCAATGCCCTCACAATGCTTTCCTAGTAGGTTGAACCACATGAAATTGAAGGCCAAAAACAGTCAAATATCAACAATTTCATATGTTTCCATATAATATTTAATACTTTACTATAAGACAAGTTAGATCTAGAATCTATCCACTTCTCCCTATTTCCACCACCACCCTAGTTGAAGTCATCATCTTTCATCTGGAAAACTTCAACAGCCTCCTAACTGGGCTCCCTGCCTCCACCCTCTTCTAGAATTTATTTTCTCTTCTATAACTAGAGTGATCCTTTTTTAACTTTTTATTTGCTTAACACACATACATAAAAGTGCACAAATCATGAACGTACCACTTGATGGATTTTCACAAACTGAACACATTCATGCAACTACTGCCCAGATCAATAAATAGAATATTCACATAAATGGACTCATACAATGTGTTCTTCACTGCATTTGGCTTTTTTCACTCAACACTGTACTTGGGTTAGCTTGTTGTTTCATGCTATTGTGTGTAGCAGCAAATCGTTCATTCTCCGTGCTGTAGAACATTCCATTGTATCAGTATATCACAACTTATTTATCTATTCCACTGTTGATGAACCAGAGTGACCTTTTAAAAATGTAGATAAGACCAGGTAATCTCCCTAATTAAAACTCTTCGCTTGCTTCCTATTACGTTTAAAAGATCCGAAGCCTTTACCATGGTGCTAGCCCACCTCTGCAATTCACCTTACCACACTCCCAGCTGCTCTCTCTAACCCCATGGCTCTAGCCACACAGTCCTATTTCTATTTCTTTTCTCTGTTACATACTAAGCTCTTTCCCAGCACAGAGCCTTCACACAGGCTAGTAACTTTCTGGAATGTTCTCCCTGACCACAACCATCACATCCTCTACCCACCCAAACCAAGGCCAAATTTACAGGGCTGGCTCTGACTCAGCTTATACAGAAGTCATCTTTTCAAACATGCCTTCCTTAAACTCTTCCTTGGAATACCACCTTACTCTATTCTAACCACCCTGTTTGTTTCACTTTGACCTTTCACTTTATTTCACCTTGACTTTTCACTTTAGCTCTGAGAGGAAAATATTAAGGGTAAAATGCCTACATTATTGATAGCAGAGAGAAATACAGTTTGGTTATTTTTAAATCACAGCTCCAATGAGGCGGGGGAAAGGAGATTTAATATCTAGGTTACAACCAAACCTCAATTCATGAAATCAATTCAATCAATTTAATAGAAACATCATTCTAGCTGGTTATATAATCTAGAGCTGTTGTTTTTTTAATGGTTAACAATTTTTCACTTTTCAATATGTTGCTTTGGCATCATAGCCAGTTAATATCAGAATTACAGGCTCTGATGGTCCGCAACTAGAGAAATGTTGGGACCAAGGTCTTGTTATTGCAATCTCTAAATTCCTAACTAAACTTTTAAGGTGCCCTGCAACACACCTCATGGGAGTGTTCCCTGTAGACCAAGTGGCACCAACTTCCCACAAAACCATAAACAAAGAGTTCCAAGAACAAAATCACTCCAATCTGAAGAAAGGGAGGTTTTATACGGAAAGCGTTTACAATGTTTTCTACAAAGGTACAAAATGTTTCTATGAAGGAAAATGAAGCAAAATTTTGACTTAGCTTTTTCAAAACTAAACTAGAATTTTCAATGAACCAACTAGAGAAAGTAAACCAGTGCATTTATGCAATTTGCAAGTCCTGGACACTTCTAATTAAGCAAAGAAAAGTGGTATGTTTTTTAAAATGTAATGTATTTTTAAAGGGTAGTAGGGAAATTAAATGTGTTCAGTTGGGTTTAACTTCTTCATGAAATAAGCTTCTTATTCTGGTAAGAAATGGGTCATAGCAATAAAAGTGTGCTGTAAATTCAACTTGACAAATGAGAAAATGAATTCCTCAGGGTAAGGCCTATTAAAGGAATATTTTAATTTAATCATGCAATGAATATTTTTGAGAAGCTTCTATATATGCAAGAACCGCCTTATATATTTTACTGAGGTAAAACATAGTATTAGTTAATACAGTAATAGTTTATTCTATTACTAACTTCTCAGCCATAATATAAAAAGATCAAATATAAGGAAAAAAATGTTAAACCCATATATGAAGATGCCAGCTTCCAATATTTGCTTGTAAACTTCAAAATTCAACATGTTACACCCACAACTTAAAGGCATGTACAGAGCATTAGTCATTTCAGCGAACAGAAAAACAGCCTGCTTCTTTGGCATAAAATGTGATATGATGCCACCTTATGGTTGAAAATTAAAAATGATGATAAACAATCATTTTTCAGATATACCTTCTTAGATCCCTGGGGGAAAAAATGGTGCATACTACTAAATCTGTAAAATTCACAAATCTAAATACACACAACCAATTTAATCCTGGGAAGAAAATATAAAAGGGTTACAATGGAAGTGTGCAATATCTGACATACAGGAAGACTGCATTTTGTCAAGGGGTCTGCTCATCTGTCTGCCTATTCTAGGTATTTTCATAGCAAATGTCAGTCGCGTTTTCCTAGTTCAAATAGCTGTTCTTTACTCCCAAGTTCAAAAAACAACAAAAATATACAGTGAAACCAAGTGAAAAATTTTGGAATTAACCACTTTTAATTTACTAGATATTAGGTTGAATGATATGAAAGTCCCAGTTCTGTGGATCAAAAATGGTCAAATATTAGAAATTTCATATCATTCTTTGCATGGTAAGCTTAAGCATAAATGCAAATTTAAGGAAGTCAAAAAATAAACAAATATAACTGTAATATTAGTCCAATACTAAGTGTCAGTTGCTCCCCACTGGAGAAACGGGGCTTGGTCCTTCTCATGTGCTCTTCGTCAATGGCACTTCTCTGTGGCTACTGATCTTCTCGGGCCCTGTGTACTTTCATATCCTCCACTGATCTATGATTCACTTCCTTGTAAGCATTGCAGACATTTCTCACTCAGTCTGCAATAGCTCAAAGTTCCAACTTTAAAGTTGAGCATCACTATCAACCAAATTTTTCTAGTCTTAATTAATTCTGTTTTTATTTACTGTTGAACAAATCCAAGAATTTGGGGAAATCCATATCTCCTTCAATGCTTATTTAATAAAATGCTGTTTCCAAAATCCTTTGTCATTGCAACATTGCTATAAAGCCTCAGTGGTTCCTGAGAAGAAGTACCTTCTGGCCTGAAAGCTACCAGAAAAGGCTCTCCTTTTATTTGAAAGTTATTTCTCCTGTTATGCTATCAAATATTCTTCTTCCTTCCCCTTTCTCCAGCAATGGTCGCTGTGGTTAAAACTCTCCAGTGGCTTTATAATAGAAATTTTCAATGCTCAATTGTTGACTCCTTATCAGATATGTAGGTTATTCTATCTTAGCAGTAAATTTTTGGAAAATGTTATAGGAAAGTGATAGAAACAAACCCACTTGCAGGCAAGGCTCTATTTAAGGGATACTCAAGCATATAGAATTACTGTAAAATTCAAGAAATCAAGTATAAAGTGCTAATATCAGGGGAAACTGGATAAAGATTATATGGGAACTATCTGTATTATCTCTGCAGATTTTTCATACATTTAAAATTATTCCAAAACAAAAAGTTTATTAAAAAAAAAAAGTTCAGGGAATCAGAACCAAAGTCACAGGTAATTTATCTTCTCTCTAACAGCTTTACCAGATCAAGGTCTCTTTTCCTCCTTTGCACTTTTACTTACGTATCTCACATACACAGGATCCTTTACAGCTGCTAAGAGATTGGAGCTGTCATCTTACTCCTGAGGAGAAAGGCCAGCTTGGTGGCTGCTGGTTTGAAGTTCCCTGTTCAAATGCCAATGTAGATAGAGACATGATTGCTCTGAGAGCTTAGCCAGGTCACTTCCCTCTCTGTGATTTCCTTTTGTCTTATGCCTAAAGGGACAGATAATTCTTACCTCCCACCTCTACCAGAAAAGGAAAGAAAGTTAAAATGTTAATCTGAACATATTTTTTTTAAGTAAAAACACTTTTAAGTGCCAGTTTCATACACAATACAGAATATTAATATCTACTGGTTTTGTCAGCCTTAAATAGTAAGCACCTCAGGGCAGATCCTGCTTGTTGAATCACAATAGATACTCTTGAGTCCTTTCACAAATAATGATTCCAATCCTTAACTCTAAGGTTTTAATCCTGAAATTTAGGATTCCTATATAGTAGTTTCTGTAGTATATCAGTATTAACAATGCACCCATTCTCATTTCCTAAATATTTGTTTTACTTCTAATAGAGCATAAAGATCTCAAAACTCTAGTTTTCTAACACTGCTTACATCCTGAGAAAGGACTTGTGCCCAGAATCATATAATAACACATAGATACCTACTCAAGGAACCACTTGGACTCTCCCATTTGGCTGCCATTTCACTCCTGCCTCTCTCTGCGTTTAACCTTTTGTCTCCTTCAGAGCAGTTAGCAGAAGCCACAGTATGAGGAATGGGGGTTCTTAGAAGCCACTGAGATCAAAAGGGTCCACCCTGCATGAACAGCATTTCTCTCTTCCTGGGCAGTTTCTGCTACTGCTGGGGAAGGGCGACGGGGGAGATTTTTCTATTAATTCCAAGCTGACATCTTCAGAGTAGGAATTTAAAAGTTTCACAACTAGAAGAAACGTATAACTTAATGGTTACAGATGATGTACACAGCCTTCTGTGTTAAGAAGAGAGGCAAAGCCTAAAGATTCTTACCCCAAGTGGAGTACCACGTAAACTGTGTATGAGGAAATCCGTTGAACAAATGTTAGCTGCCTACCCTCCTCTACCTTCTGACTGCAGATTTGCTTTTCTTTGGAAATGATAGACCTTTTCTCTCCTACAAATCCAGACAAAATATCATTGAGCCTCAAGAACTGAGAAATCCCCACTGTCACCTCCTAGAGTCCATCCCAATACTTTGCAACTCCAAGGGACAAGTCACTCCTGCTTTCCAGAAAATACCTCAGGGCAGGGGGCGCAAAGAGCAGAGAGGGCCTCCACCTTAGATGCAAGAGAAGTCTCCGCCCACCCCTCAGTCACCTTGCTGGCTCTGCAACCTTTCCAAAAACATAGTGAGAATTATCAGTATATGGAGGGACCTGAATACAATCAGATTTTAGAGATCTGACAAAGTTCAAATATATGAAAATTTAGAGCTACACTGCCTAATGCGGTAACCAGCAGCCACATATGGCTATTTAAATTTAAATTACTTTAAATTAAATAAAATTGAAAATTCTGTTCCCGAGTCACACTAGCCACTAGTGGCTATTGCATTGGACAGCCCAAATATCAAGCATTTCCATCACTGCAGAAAGTTATATTGGGCAGCACTGATATAGATGGTACAGAGAAGTACATTTGGACTCTGAAAACCCTGGTATCTCATCTTTAATTCCTTTGAGTAAACATGCACTGAGTATTTATTTCATGCAAGACATTGGCAAAAAAGTGCAATGAAGCGTACAAAGATGAATATGATGGTAACTGGGCATTTGGGAGCTTACAGTTGAGGTTTAGAAATATACATATAAATAACTACCTATATTATAAGACAGAAATATGTACTATAACAGAAGAACAAGCAAATTACTGTGCTTAGACAAGTAGAGAAGGATAAAACCATTTCACACTGATCTTCGGCAGTCCCAGGATTCCAAGATAACAAGCACTGCCCTGATTGAGAAATTGCACATTTCCATGCTGTCAGCTCCATGTAAACAACATTCGAATGCATTCCATCAAAACTGATTTGAAAACTTGTCCAAAATAAAATTTTCTTTGTTGAGAAGATGTAAGAAACATAAGAGGTACCACATGCTAATGGAAAGAACATAGGATTCAAAGTGAGAAGAGCTGTTTGAGAGCTAGCCCTATTTTTACAAGCTGTGTGACCTTGGGTAAGCCACTAACTTCTCTGAGCCTGAAGATCTTCATTTTCAAAGTGGGGGAAACAATTCCTACTCCATCTGTCCCATAAGCTACTACTGTAAGAATAACCATGATAATGAAAGCACCTCAGAAACAGTAGAATGTTGTATTATTATTATCATTGAAAAGTGACATGAAATTTTGGAGGACATATAAATCCATTGCTGGCAAGTAACTTTGAACTGCATGTGGAGGATTCAAATTCTGCACAAGGAATGATACCAAATTCTCAATCTGTAAATCTTTATCTAGATTTAAAAGCAAAAATACATACTCCCCGTCATCACACCTATCTCTTCTACTGGGGTCATGGCCATGGAAAATTCACTGCATCTTAATCCCAGAGGACAATTTGCCTCATGCCAGCACGAAGGAGGCCATGGCATTGATGGTGAACTTACCTTGAATGATGAATCAAAATTTTCCTGACTAGGACAAATCAATAAATGAATGGGAGAGGTTTGTTTGTTATAGAGAATAGAATGGATCAGTGGCATCATTGCTACAATGTACAAATGGAAGGAAATGAAGTCTTGGAACAATTGCTAGATATGTGTTCTGTTGATTTCTTGAGGAATTTTAATAAGAATTTCACACTTTGTAACCACAAGCCTTTGAGTCTGTTGGTGAAAATGCTAAATGCTTCTGTAAACGTAAAATGACACCACTTTTACTTTCCTGCAACTCCTGGCAATAGCATGGGATGATTTCTTTTTCAGCAGTGTGTGACTACATTGGGTTTTTTTCCAGATGTGTAGGGAATGGTTTCAATTACCTGGTGCCATGCCTTAATTTTTTAGCACCCTCTCGAACCTGTTGGGTTTGGCAACTCCAGTAAAAGGGTGGAACCATGGAGGGGGCCTTCCAGCCATCCAAGCTATGGTTTCACCATGCTCACCATGTAGCTGGCACAGACTCACGTACAATAGAATAGAAGTGCTTATACTGGGATGCAAGGCCCTGAATAGCATAAATTTTCAACAAGGAGGCCTAAGGTTAAAATAATAAACTTCAAATGATGTATGCCACATGTGACATTTTGGCTCCAGACGTAACAACCCAAACCAAGGTCTTTTGCTTGACAATTCCAAAACAATATTACTCCCCTAGGTTTCTGATTTTGATTTTGCCTCAATTGCTCACAGATTACAGTTTGGCAAACTTGGAGACAACATAGTACTGTTTAAAATGCATATGCCGGGAAGCCTGCAAGATGATCTGCACTAAATCATCCCTGAATTCTTCGTTCCTGTGGTCACTTAACCATTTCCACAAATATGGCATGGACTTTTTCTTCTGGAGGAAAATTTGAAATAATCGCTCTAAGTAAGTAGTACAGTGAACTCTCCCCCTCCCCAAATAAAACTATAGACATTTGTTCTAATATAATTGGCCATTTATCCCGGATCTCAGCAATTTACAGCTCAACTGTCTGAAACTGAAATCACAACATTTTAATAGCAAATTATAGACTTATCAGTCACAGAAAAGTCCGGAAGTGGGCTCCAAAAAGGCCAAACTTTGGTATGCATTTCATAACCTAGTTGAAATCCAATAGTCTTTGCATTTCTTCATTTTGAAGTTATATTTTTAAATATTTTGAAGATTTTGAAGCACATATTTTATCTTGAAATGCTTCAGCCTTAATGTCCTTAAGTTCAGGAGTATAAAACAATCATGGAAATAACCATTATTTAGTTTTCTCTTCTATCACCTTATCTTTCTGAGGAAGGTAAGTTATTGATAACCTTCCCTTGTTACATTATAATAAGGCTAGTATGAGACCCAAGATCACAAAAGCGATTAGTAATGAAAACAATGGTGAGTATTTAGGGACTTGAAGGTGAACTTATCTGAAAATATAGTGATGGATTTTTCCATACTTTAGTTGAACTACATAAGCATAGGTAAATTTGTAATAAAAGTACTATATACTACAATAGTAAAATATTAAAAGAGCAATGAGAAACTCAACCAGACTGTTTCTAAATCACAGAGTAAATGCATGTTAGGTGGCTAAATGTGGGGTTTTTTTTCTTTAAACCTCTTTAGAAAAACTACTTAAAGGCAAAATAATATATCAGTGGGGCACAGGCAGAAGTGGAAAAATGCAAATCAAACATAATCCAAGTATATACAGATAAAAGCTAAAGGAAGCAATGCACTCTGGGAGAAAAGCCAAAGGGAGTCAAATGACCATAAAATTTCAGAGCTGGGGAAACCTGGGAGCTTACCTATTCTACCCCAGTATTTTACAAATGAGGAAAGTAAGGCTCAGAAAAGGAATTAGCCTAAATTGAGGACAGGGATAGAATCACAGTTAAGTCCTCTCCTCCTATTCAACCAGTGCTCATTCTACTAGACACTAGTCTTTAGTCCCATTTCTGGCCAGGACACTTAATTGTCCGTGGGTGACAATGGACAAATCACAAAATCCTTCCATACTTCTGATTTCTCCTCTGTAAAAGCAGGATAATATCAACTACTCCATCGTCTTCATTAGATGATTGTACAATATTATCATATAGACAATTAGCATAATAAAGTTACATGCTCAAAAGAATGAAAAGACAAACATCAAAGTAGTTTGTTTTTTAAAGATTATTTGAAGTTACAAATGGACAGGAAATTCTCAAAGTTCAAGGCCCTAAAGAAGGCTACAGTCAGTATATCCACCGACCAATCATAAAACAAAGATGTTTTATCTTATTTCAAATGCTTTTCCAAAGTTATCCAAGTCAAAATGATCATGGAGGAGAAAAAATCATGGCATCTGAATTAATAGGCATTAGACACTTGAAACATGGAACTGCAATAAATGAGCAAATTTAAATTTAGGAATTTTCCTTTTGTGTTCTCCTCATTATTAATGATACAGGTAATACTATTTGCAAGCAAAGATAAACATTCTACACTGATGCCAGCAAACATTCTTTGTAGCAAAAACTTACTAATGAACATCTCACCAGTGGGTCCCTACTACCTACCAAGAAGAAAAACAAACTAATTATTTTTCTTGAATTTTTTTCAATTTTTATGTTATCTCGTATATTAAGCAAAAAGATGACTGAAAGCCTCTGGGCCCTTTAAATCATATTTTATTGCATTTCCCTTCACCTAGTCATATTATGGGAAGAAAGAGCCCGTTCTTGTTGATACTTCTTTATGAAAGATACCAACATGTGATTACTTCTCACCCAAATTATATGAAGAAATTGGCATAGAAATATATTATTACCTTATTTCATTATAATTAATGTGCTTATGATGACTAAAGAAAATAAGGGTTCTTGTATGACCCTGTGTCTTGAAGGTTCTTTGCTCATAGGAAAACCCTGTCCTTTTCTAATATATTCAAGTCTTTCTAGCTTAAGAGCATGGAAATAAGCACAGATTCCAATTACAAGAAATATAACCAATATAAACAACCAATAAGTTGTTTTATTTTTCATTTTTAAAAATTTATTTATTTATTTTATTTATTTTTGGCTGTGTTGGGTCTTCGTTGCTGTGCACGGGCTTTCTCTAGTTGCAGCGAGTGGGGGCTACTTTTCATTGCGGTGCGCAAGCTTCTTGTTGCGGTGGCTTCTCTTGTGGAGCACAGGCTCTAGGCACGCAGGCTTCAATAGCTGTGGCACATGGGCTCAGTAGGTGTGGCTCATGAGCTCTAGAGCACAGGCTCAGTCGTTGTGGTGCGCGGGTTTAGTTGCTCCGCGGCATGTGGGATCTTCCTGGACCAGGACTCGAACCCGTGTCCCCTGCATTGGCAGATGGATTCTTAACCACTGTGCCATCAGGGGAGTCCCAATAAGTTGTTTTAAATAAAGGTTTATTAGAAAAAAGTTCAGGGACTTTCCTGGTGGTCCAGTGGTTAAGACTCCATGCTCCCAATGCAGGGGGCCCAGGTTCAATCCCTGGTCAGGGAACTAGATCCCAAATGTCATGACTAAAAGATCCCACACGTTGCGACGAAGATGCTGCGTGCCGCAACTAAGACCTGGAGCAGCCAAATAAATAAATATTAAAAAAAAAAAGAAAGAAAAGAGTTCAGAAATGAACCCATCACATAGGCCACCATGCTATCATCTGTATGATCTGGAATCTTAAATATATCAAGCACACAGCTACACGTACTCCTTCAGTTACTGATGAGTTAATTTTGTTCTGTTCACTGATGATAGACCGATTCTCTGATCCATACCACCATCTGTCCTGCTCAGACCCTTAGTCATAAGAGAAACCTGGCAAGAGCGTATGGTGTAAAAGCAAATCCCTCACCACTACAGTACTGAGGTGGGATTCTTCAAGGCAGAGACCCTATGGTAAAGTAATGAGGACTAAAAATGGAAAAGGACTTCCACTTCTGGCCACAACAGAGAAACTTTTCCTCTTAAAATTATTAAACTTGACAAGACATATGAAATAATTGTTTTCAGATGTTGGACAACAAGCAAAATCTGATCCCTGAAAGAAGGGAAATGAACAAGGTGAGCCTGGAAGTACTTTACAGATCTCAGTGTGGGGTGGGAGGAAACAGATCAGAATTCAGGGCCACTGAGGCAGCTGGAATTCATGGGGCACGGTACTAGAGAGAAAGGGGCTGTGTAATTTGTTTGTACAAATACACAATTCCAAGTTGAGAAAAGTGCTATAAAAGGATAATAGGTGTTCCAGAATTCTGCACAGGGTCCCCCTTGAGACTTTGGCTGAATACTAGGCAACAGATGCACAGAACAAGACTCCACAAAGCCAGGGAAAGAACAACTATAGGGAGCTATGGGCCAAACAACTACCACAGTTTCCCCAAGATTTGGAAATGTCCAAGTTTCAATCTGCCAAAGTAGAGAGACCTCACTAAACACTCTGAGCATTTGACAGATCCTAGAAACACCACGCCTTAGGAAGAAGACTACTCTAGTCCTGGTAAAGGCACTCTATATCTGCCCTAGCAAAGCTGAAAATCAAAGTTGAAAAATCTCAAAAGATCAAACTAATGGCTGTTTTGCCAACCATACCATGTAAACCCCTTAGTAATACAAGGTGTTAACTATGCTGCTTGTCATTAAATCATGGCCAGTGTGTGTTTATGCTGCATTAGATCAGACAATCTTACTCCAGATCTACAGACAAAATCCTAAGTGATTAAGAAGTGAACTAGATGGAAACTATATGTGGACTCTGTTCTTTCTTACCTGGTATTTTTCAGTACCAAGGCAGAAGCCATGGTTTACAAATTCAGCAGTCTTACAAGGAGATCCCTTGAAACTTATCCCTTGAAACTTATCTCAGTATTTTCAAAAATCCCACAAACACTCATCAATGGCATCAAACTCCTTCCTCCTAAAAATACTCACACTCACATTTACAAGTGTTTGTTGGTGTCAGGCAATGTGCTGAGCTCATTACATGCATCATCTCATCTTCACAATGCTATGAGATGGGATTAATATTACTCTTATTTGCAGATGAGAAAATAGAGGCTTGGAGTGGTTTGGTATAATGTACTAAATGTGACAGGTGGTAACGGATAGAGGAGGGTCTCTAACCCACAGCTGTAGGATTCCAAAGCCAGGTACTTAAACACTCAACTGATTCCCTATGTTGAGAGTGAACATATGGATTCTACTCTCAGAATTCCCACACAAAAATTTCCACAAGAACATAGCAATCAGGTAAGTAAATAAAAGCCAGACTTTCCCTTATGCCTCATGCCTGATTTCTTTCTATCCCAGGCAGCTAGGGCAAACTAAATTGTATGACTTTTTGTTTTGATCTGGGCATGGGTTAAGGGGTGTGGTAGCATTTTTAAATTTTAAATTATGGGCTCTGAATAACTTTTTCTCTGTTGTGGTATTTTTATCAAAAACGGCAATTTCCAAAGGAGGCCAAATTTCTTGATATAGTCTACTCTAAACTCTCGTCTATAATTTTCACTCTAAACATAACTTTCCCTATTGGTTCAGCTAATCATTTAAAGATGCTGTAGACATTCTTAAATATTTAGACTTTCATGAAAGACCTGGCTCCTACAAAACCTCACAGAATAAACCTAGACAAGTCAGTGAATCTTCCTGGGTCACAGTTTCCCTGTCTACAAAGTAAGGATATTGAAATACATTGGCATTTGCCAAATTACATATCACAGAATACCTGTCCTAAGAGATGCTCCTCCCTCAGACCAGGTCAAATAAATAGGAGAAAAACTACAAACAGTTGCTCCCATGTAGAGACTCATGACCCATTAGCAATGGATACTCTGCTTGCAAAGTAAAGCCTCAGGAAAGTTCGGCAGTAAAGAAATCTGTTTAACTGTGTTTAATTTTGAATTTCCCACACCTATTTGACTCTAAAACCATTCCCTGAAAAAATGTCTACAAACATCCCATGGAAGTAATATCCATTTATTTACTCAAAAAACTATTTATTGAGCATCTACTATATGCCAGACAGTACACTGGGTACTGGGGATACAAAAATAAACATCGTCCCTGTTTCCCTCAGAGTCTAGAGTTTAGTTGAGAAGATAGACAATAAATAAGCAAGAAGTAAACAAACATATGATTTATATTAAGAAAAGTACTATGAAGGAAATAGTTTTTTAAATATAAAATAATGACAAGTTGGGCGTTTTTAGATGGGATAGTGAGAAAAAGCCACTTTGGCCTCTCTAATATCATTAAATATTATTAGTATCATTTAAGATGATATTTGAAGGATGAGAATGAGACTGCATGTGAAGAGCAGAGGAAGACATTCCAGGCAAAATATGAGCATCTGTGAAAACCCCAGGGCGTGAAAATGCTTAACGAGTTCAGAGAATTGAAAGGCCAGTGAGGCGGAAGAGGAGGAGTGACTTCAGGAGGGACTGGAGAGACTGGTAGGGGCCAGGTCATGCAGGGCTTCTGGGCCACAGAAAAGAGCTTGGGTTTCATTCTAAGCACAATGGGAAGAAGTTTAAACTAGGAAGTCACCTGACAACATTTAGTTTTTTTTTAAAGGTCACTCTAGCTATCTGTGAAGAACAGTTTTAAAAGCCAGGAGAATGCTTAGGAAGAATTAAAGGAAGCTGTATTAGTTTTCAATCACTGCTATAATAAATTATCACAAACTTAGCGGGTGAAACAAAACAAATTTACTATCCTACAGTTCTGTAGGCCTGATGTCTGACATGTGTCTCATTGAGCTAAAATCAGCAGGACTGCATTCTTTTCTGGAGGCTCTAGGGGAGAAACAATTTCTTGCTCATTCAGGTTGTTGGCAGAATTCAGTTCCCTATGGTTGTAGGGCTGAGTTCCCTGTTTTTCTTGCCCCTGTAAGCTCAGACCATTCTCAGCTTCTAGAAGATACCCACATTCCTTGGTTTGTGGCCTCCTTCCTCTGTCTTCAAAGTCAGCAATAGTGGGTTGAGTCTTTCTCATTTTTCAAATCTCTCCTCCATTTTCTTCCATTCCATCTCTCTGACTCAGCCAAGAAATATTCTTTGCTTTTAAGGACACATGTGATTAGGTTGGGCCCACCCAGATAATCCAGGATAGTCTAGACATATGAAGATCTGTACCCTTAATTATACTGGCAAAGTCCCTTTTGCTCTGTATGGTAACATATTCACAGATTCTGGGAATTAAAACATGCACATCTTTGGGGAGATAGGAGGAGAAGCATTATACTGCCTACCACAAACTGCTCTCACTTGGTAGCAGTTTCAAGTGAGAAATAAGGCAAATTAGACCAGTGTGGTGGCAATGGAAAAAGGTAGACAGATTTAAGGCATATTTTAGAGACAGAATTAATAGACCTGGTGGTGATTTGTTATTTAGGTGGAGGTACAAGAGGAGGGAATCAAGGCTGACTCCTAAATTTCTGATCTTCCAGGCTTATCAGCTGAGTGCCAGGGGATCTTTCAAAAAATAAAGAAGGTTGGGAGTAAAACCAATTTTAGAGGAAAATTCAATAGTTCTTTTTTCTGCATAATACTGGAGAAACAATAACCAGATCACCTCTGAGATGTCTTAATGTTTTAAGTAGGACCTAAAATTATCTCTTCTATTCAGGGGTCATGGTGCCTGAGTTTTTATAACTATGTGTCATTCCTACTACCTTGAGAAATACATATTCAAGAGTGACTTGTTTGTGACTCATCACATTCTTTGGAGTGGAGGAAACCTTGGTATGCTAGTTATCTATTACTGTGTAAAAAATTGGCCCAAAATTTAGCAGCTTAAAACAACATAGTTTCTGTGGGTCAGAAATCCAGACATAGGTTAGCTAGGTCCTCTGCTTCATGATCTCTCATGTGGCTGTAACCAAGACGTTGGTTAGGGCTGGGGTCTCAACTGAAGGTTCAGTGGGGGAAGGATTCAATTTCAAGCTCATTTACATGGTTATTGGCAGAAATAAATGTTCCTGTACTGAGGGCCTCAATTACTCACTGACTGTTGACCAGAGGCAACCCTCAGCTCCTTGCGCTGTGGGCCTCTTCACCACTGCAATTTATTTCATCAAATCTGGCAAGAGAGAGAAAGTCTCCCAGGAAGTCGCAATCTTTTATAGCTTAATTACAGAAACAACATCCCCTCAACATTGCCATATTCTATTATTTAGAAGCAAGTTACTTAAGGGGAGGGAAATTCATAAGGCCATGAATACCTGGAGGCAGGGATCACTGGGGTCCATCATAGAGACCACAGACCACACTTGGGAACTGAAGAAACCAAAGAAGAAAAAAAGGAAAAGTTAAAAAAGGCGACCTTCATCTTCTCAATTCTTTTAGGACAGCAGTCCTAAACAGTATCCCTCAGCCAGTAGATTGCTCCCAGGAGAGGTGATTAGGAAACTAGTTATGAGGTAGAAAAGGGCAACCCAAGAAGGATTGCAAGTCAGTTTGGCAATAACTTCTAAAGATTATGGCAGGGAAAAAAAGGATTAAGACAAGTTATTTTAAAATATTTTTAATTCAAAATTAATTTACTGAAAATCAAGACTCTTAGCAGAATTAGAACAAAAATATAAGAAGAAAAGAACAACATATTTTGGAAAACATACTAGTCAGTTCTCAGCAATAACAGGGAAAAATATAATAAGCAATTTCTAACAGGTATTCCTAAAAATAGAATGCTTCCAAATTCTGCATCTTGTATGTTATCCTCCACACTGATTCTTTTAAGTAGAAATAAGGGTAAGGACAACTTTCCTGGTCTTCTCAAGAAGCATCTGTGACTATGATCATAGTCTTCCTTTTTTCCTTTCTCTTTCCATTTCTTTAACTTTAGGCTTATTTGAGTGCTGCTTTATTGCACTAAAAGCCTTTAGAATTTCAATTTTGAAAAATAAATATAAGTACACAAATCTAATAATAATATACCAATATTGGTTCATTAGTTACAACAAATGTATCATACTAATGTAAGATGCTAATAATCACGCAAACTGGGTGTGGGATATATGGAAACTTTGTTTAGTATCTTCATAATTTTTCTGTAAATATAAAATTGTTTTTAAAATAATGTTTATATTAAAAAAACACAAATCCCAAAATACATTTTGGGATTGAAAAATGAAATGGAAATTTTTAAAAAGTAGACAAAACAGAATGACTCTCTGATTTTGTTTCCTTATATTGGCAAAGACTCTTCATTGCTTTGAAATAGGTACCCAGGCTGGGACTTGATAGCACAGAGAATTCTGCTCTGGGACTTCACCTGCAGCGGGACCCTCAGTGGACAGAGTACAGACTAAGCTTCAAATATTTGAAAACACACCCCCTGTTAAAAAAAAAATCAATTTAATTCCTCATTCCCTAAGCCAGCAATCTGGAATAATACCCTAGGGAAACCTTCCTAGAAAAATACACAAGGGATGGTAAAAACTATATGCACAGAGCTGTTGCTCCCTGTGTTATTTACAGCATTGGAAAAATTAGAATCAACTAAGTGTTCAGCAATAGAAGCATGATTAATTGTCTTATGGACAATCTACATACTGAAATATTACATAGCCATTAAATGATGATTATGAAAATTATGTTACCTGAGGGAAAGAGTTTACAATATACTTATTACATAAGATGGATTTTTTAAAATCAAAACACAAAAATGTAGGTAGTATTGAGATAGGCTGGGCCCTGGGACCTGGGACCATTTGCTGCAGTTCTTGCACCTGGAAATCTCCTCAAGCAACAGAATACAAAGAAACAACAAGGGACTAAAAATAACTGCATGCACAGTTGGGGCAAATTATGAACAATAAGATATAAAAAGGCCAAAAACAAACTGCCACTTCTGAGGTGCTGGGAGCAAAAGCAGGGTACTGTGCATGATCCCTGCACACAGCACCACCAAAGGGGTGGGCAGACCACCTAAGCCACCCCTCCACCCTGACCCATGGATCTGCCCCTACCCTCACCCCATTTAAAGAACCAGCTTGCCCCTACCTCAGGGAGCAAGCAAGAGAATCTGCTTCTTGTTTTCATTCCCTCGTGCTACAGCACAAGCCCTAATAAAGCCTTGCCTGAATTCTTCGGCTAGCCTCTTATCAATTTCTATTGATTAAAGAGTACAAGAATCTGGGTTGGTATCAGTATGTAAATGTAACTTTTATTTATCACCACCCAAAGGGTCCAGATTATTAATCTTATAAATAAATTCCCCTTCTTTAGGATGTCTCTCATTTACAAATATCTATTACACACCAGGCTGTGTTATTTTCTCCACATACCATATTTTGAAAGCAGACTCCTGACACAGAATTATAGTAAATGCTTTGAATAACAGACAGCCAACCTGACCCACATCAGATATGTGAGTCATCTGGCAGGCAAACTGGCTGGTGAGGCAAGCAGGTCCTCCTCCCCCAGAGCAACATGTGCTTCTTTTCCCGAGTCATGCTGTGGGTCTAAGGGGACAGTCTTTATTCAATCATACATACAGCAAACATTTACTGAATATCTACCAGGTGCCAGATACTCTGCAAAATGCTGGTGATCCAATGGTAAGCAAAATGGACATGACTCTTGCCTCTATGGAATTTACAGTCTAGTGTGAAACATAAATAATCCCACCAATATGTATAGTAGAAAATTGTGTTCCTACTATGAAAGAAAATACAGAGGACTATGAAAGAATATTATTAGAGGACTTAATTTATAGGGAGAACTATTTTTGCTCAAGGATATAGCACATATTAAGCACTATCTTTGTAGGCTTTTTGTTAACATGAAAATATTGGGGACAATGTGAGCCTTAAATGTCCATTCATCTCATTCACAATGATTTACAATAAAATCTTGCTGTAAATTTTCCAAGTATAGAACCATGCACTTTCCTAACATCTCAGCTTTCCTGTAAGTCCACTAAATGCTCCAAATTCTCATCAGAAACATTCTCATCTCACTTTTTCAAGAGCTGACCTCACATTTAATCTTGAAAAAGATTTCACTGCCCACTACAGGCCTAAATTTTTTTCTTTTCTTTACTCTAAACACACATACACACACACACACACACAAACACAAATTAAGAAAAGGAGAAAGGTATAACAACTGCAAAAAATGCTAGGTGTGCAGAACATTTATAGCTGGTCGACCTGGCATCTATACTCCCCCTTTATGTGGAATGACCCTAAAATTCATTTGGGGATCGATCCCTTCCCCACTCTCAGCCTGGAGTGCTGAATGGGACAGTCTTCCCAGCTCCATGACTGAAATATACAACTCGACCCAAAGTCAACCTGGCTATTGTTCATGGCCAAGTATGTGACATAAGCCAGTCTAGTAGAAGCACATCTCAGGCCTTATACTAAGAAGAGTGGGATAAAGACTCTTGCTCTATTGCACTGGTTTTGAAGCTAGAAGGGATTTACCCAGGAACTTCTGACATCCCTCTTGTAATTACAAAGAGAGGGCCGATCTGAGAATAGACTGAACAAATAAAAAACTACCCTGAGAAATGGAGAAAGGAGAAATAGCCCCTGATAACACTTTGAGCCCCAGACTCTAGGCCAGTTTTCCCTCGCACACCCCATATCTGGTCCGTGGCAAATATTCTCAGTATTCTTTGCCCAACATACAATGGAAAGAGAGGTCAACCAACACAGCCACCTCTCCTTTATTCCTGCAATTAGAGCACCTGAAGGCTAGTCTCTGCCTTTTAGATTTTCCATGTAATCACCCTACACTAGTCCACTATGTTCCCTTAACCACAGGGGACACATATCAAGTTCTCCATGCCATCTGTTAACTCTCCTCTCTCCTGATCTGAGATGAGGAAGAAAGCACACTCCCAACCTGCCTCCTTGGAGATGGGACTCACCACAATGCTCTCCAAAGAAACCCTGAAACAATTTCTACTCTCTCAACTTTTTCATGATCTTTATGGGGGTGAGAGATTTAAGAATCATGTAACCTGTTCTCATTTTACTCCTTTGGAAATCCTGCATAGGAATCACCTCCTCCTTTAGAGCACAGCATTAATTATATCTTTGGATCTTGGCTGAAACATCCATTTTAATATTGTTACATGTGAACATTACCCATCCATCACATATTTTGCAAGGGAAAAAAGTTGAAAACTGCTTCAATGTTTTCACATTTCCTGCAGTGCCCAAAATGAGAAGACTGACCCAGAGATAATCATCAACAAGAACCAAGCTCATAAAAAATGAAATGAAATGAAATAAAATAAAATAAACCAAGCTCATATTTTCAGTATTCAGGGAACATCGAAGGGATTAGAGGAAAGCAATCAAGATGATTAAAGAGTATAAAAATTAAGGATAAAGGAATTATGGTCTCCTGAAGGTAAATACCTAACTGTAATACTCACATAGAAGAATGTCTACACTCCAGAGGAGTGTGTCAGGCTAGTTCATCTAAACCCATAACAACTTTAACTTGGCTATAACAGAACATATGAACCTAAATCCTGGCAGAAAGAGTAATTAAATATTTTAATGTGTTACCAATGGAGGCCATAGGTCCTTCTTTGAAGTTATTTTTTAAAATAAAAAATCCTCTCTTTAAAATAGCTTAGCAGGAGGGCAGACAGCAGAAGCAAGAAGAACTACAATCCTGCAGCCTGTGGAACAAAAACCACATTCACAGAAAGATAGACAAGATGAAAAGGCAGAGGGCTATGTGCCAGATGAAGGAACAGGTTAACAGCCCAGAAAAACAACTAAATGAAGTAGAGATAGGAAACCTTCCAGAATAAGAATCCAGAATAATGATAGTGAAGATCATCCAGAACCTTGGAAAAAGAACGGAGGCAAAGATTGAAAAGGTGCAAGAAATGTTTAACAAAGACCTAGAAGAATTAAAGAACAAACAGACAGAGATGAACAATACAATAACTGAAATGAAAAATACACTAGAAGGAATCAATAGCAGATAACTGACGCAGAAGAACAGATAAGTGACCTGGAAGACAGAATGGTGGAATTCACTGCTGCAGAACAGAATAAAGAAAAAAGAATGAAAAGAAATGAAGACAGCCTAAGAGACCACTGAGACAACATTAAACGCAACAACATTCGCATTATAGGGGCCCCAGAAGGAGAAGAGAGAGAGAAAGGAGCCGAGAAAATATTTGAAGGGATTATAGTCGAAAATTTCCCTAACATGGGAAAGGAAATAGCCACCCAAGTTCAGGAAGCGCAGAGAGTCCCGTACAGGATAAACCCAAGGAGAAAAATGCCGAGACACATAGTAATCAAGTTGGCAAAAATTAAAGACAAAGAAAAATTACTGAAAGCAGCAAGGGAAAAATGACAAGTAACATACAAGGGAACTCCCATAAGGTTAACAGCTGATTTCTCAG
>NC_041218.1:57043502-57043945 GCF_002837175.3 Physeter macrocephalus
CTTCTCTAGGCAGGAAACACAAGAGAAGGAAAAGACCTACAATAACAAAACCAAAACAATTAAAAAAATGGTAATAGGAACATACATATCGATACGTGAATGAATTAAATGCTCCAACCAAAAGACACAGGCTTGCTGTATGGATACAAAAACAAGACCCATCTATATGCTGTCTACAAGGGACCCACTTCAGACCTAGGGACACATTCAATCTGAAAGTGAGGGGATGGAAAAAGATATTCCACACAAATGAAAATCTAAAGAAAGATGGAGTAGCAATACTCATATCAGCTAAAATAGACTTTGAAATAAAGAATGTTACAAGAGAAAAGGAAGGACACTACACAATGATCAAGGGATCAATCCAAGAAGAAGATATAACAATTATAAATATATATGCAACCAACATAGGAGCACCTCAATACATAAGGCAACTGCTAACA
>NC_041218.1:57044182-57044702 GCF_002837175.3 Physeter macrocephalus
AAAAAAACGTAAAAAAACACAAACACATGGAGGCTAAACAATACATTACTAAATAACCAAGAGATCACTGAAGAAATCAAAGGAGAAATCAAAAAATACCTAGAGACAAATGACAATGAAAACACAACGATCCAAAACCTATGGGATGCAGCACAAGAAGTTCTAAGAGGGAAGTTTATAGCTATACAAGCCTACCTCAAGAAACAAGAAAAATACCATATAAACAATCTAACCTTATGCCTAAAGGAACTAGAGAAAGAAGAACAAACAAAACCCAAAGTTAGCAGAAGGAAAGAAATCATAAAGATCAAAGCAGAAATAAATGAAAAAGAAACAAAGAAAACAAAAGCACAGATCAATAAAACTAAAAGCTGGTTCTATGAGAAGATAAACAAGATTGATAAACCATTAGCCAGACTCAACAAGTAAAAGAGGGAGAGGACTCAAATCAATAAAATTAGAAATGAAAAAGGAGAAGTTACAACAGACACCACAGAAATACAAAGCATCCTAAGAGACT
>NC_041218.1:57044720-57047146 GCF_002837175.3 Physeter macrocephalus
AAAAGAGGGAGAGGACTCAAATCAATAAAATTAGAAATGAAAAAGGAGAAGTTACAACAGACACCACAGAAATGCAAAGCATCCTAAGAGACTACTACAAGCAACCCTATGCCAATAAAATGGACAACTGGAAGATATGGACAAATTCTTAGAAAGGTATAACCTTCCAAGACTGAACCAGGAAGAAATAGAAAATATGAACAGACCAATCACAAGTAATGAAATTGAAACTGAAAAAAAATCTTCCAGCAAACAAAAGTCCATGACCAGATGGCTTCACAGGTGAATTCTATAAAACATTTAGAGAAGAGCTATCACCAATCCTTCTCAAACTCTTCCAAAAAATTGCAGAGGAAGGAACATTCCCAAACTCATTCTATGAGGCCACCATCACCCTGATACCAAAACCAGACAAAGATACTACAGAAGAAGAAAATCACAGACCAATATCACTGATGAATATAGATGCAAAAATCCTCAACAAAATACTAGCAAACGGAATCCAACAACACATTAAAAAGATCATACACAAATGATAAGTGAGATTTATCGCAGGGATGCAAGGATAATTCAACATATGCAAATCAATCAACGTGATACACCATATTAACAAATTAAAGAATAAAAACCATATGATATCTCAACAAATGCAGAAAAAGCCTTTGACAAAATTCAACACCCATTTATGATAAAAACTCTACAGAAAGTGGGCATAGAGGGAACCTACCTCAACATAATAAAGGTCATATATGACAAACCCACAGCAAACATCATTCTCAATGGGGAAAAACTGAAAGCATTTCCTCTAAGATCAGGAACAAGACAAGGATGTCCACTCACGTCACTATTATTCAACATAGCTTTGCCATGGCAATCAGAGAAGAAAAGGAAATAAAAGGAACACAAACTGGAAAAGAAGTAAAACTGTCACTGTTTGCAGATGACATGATACTATAAATACAGAATCCTAAAGATGCCACCAGAACACTACTAGAGCTAATCAATGAAATTGGTAAATTTGCAGGACACAAAATGAATGCACAGAAATCTCTTGCATTCCTATACACTAATGATGAAATATCTGAAAGAGAAATTAAGGAAATACTCCCATTTACCACTGCAACAAAAAGAATAAAATACCTAGGAATAAACCTACCTAGGGAGACAAAAGACCTGTATGCAGAAAACTATAAGACACTGCTGAAAGAAATTAAAGATGATACGAACAGATGGAGAGATAGACCATGTTCTTGGATTGGAAGAATCAATATTGTGAAAATGACAATACTACCCAAAGCAATATACAGATTCAATGTCCCTAGCAAATTACCAATGGAATTTTTTACAGAACTAGAACAAAAAATCTTAAAATTTGTATGGAGACACAGAAGACCCCTAATAGCCAAAGCAATCTTGAGGGGAAAAAAACGGAGCTGGAGGAATCAGACTCCCTGACTTCAGACTATTCTATAAAGCTACGGTAATCAAGACAGTATGGTACTGGCACAAAAACAGAGATATAGATGAATGGAACAGGATAGAAAGCATAGAGGTAAACCCACGCATCTACGGTCAACTAATCTATGACAAAGGAGGCAAGGATATACAATGGAGAAAAGACAGTCTCTTCAATAAGTGGTGCTGGGAAAATTGGACAGCTACATGTAAAAGAATGAAATTAGAACACCCCCTAACACCATACACAAAAATGAACTCAAAATGGATGAGAGACCTAAATGTAAGACTGGACACCATAAAACTCTTAGAAGAAAACATAGGAAAAACACTCTTTGACATAAATCACAGCAAGATCTTTTTTGATCCACCCCCTAGAGTAATGGAAATAAAAACAAAAATAAACAAATGGGACCAAATGAAACTTAAAAGCTTTTGCACAGCAAAGGAAACCATAAGCAAGACGAAAAGACAACCCTCAGAATGGGAGAAAATATTTGCAAACGAAGCAACTGACAAAGGACTAATATCCAAAATTTATAAGCAACTCTTGCAGCTCAATAACAAAAAAACAAACAACCCAATCCAAAAATGGGCAGAAAAACGAATAAACGTACGACGGATTAATCTCCAAAATATATAAACAGCTCATGCAGCTCAATATTAAAAAAACAAACAACCCAATCCGAAAACGGGCAGAAGACCTAAATAGACATTTCTCCAAAGAGAACATACAGGTGGCCGAGAAGCATATGAAAAGCTGCTCAACATCACTCATTATTAGAGAAATGCAAATCAAAACTACGATGAGGTATCACCTCACACCAGTCAGAATGGGCATCATCAGAAAATCTACCAACAACAAATGCTGGAGAGGGTGTGGAGAAAAGGGAACCCTCTTGCACTGTTGGTGGGAATGTAAAGTGATACAGCCACTATGGAGAACAGTATGGAGGTTCCTTAAAAAACTA
>NC_041218.1:57047253-57049481 GCF_002837175.3 Physeter macrocephalus
TGTGGCACATATATACAATGGAATATTACTCAGCCATAAAAAGGAATGAAATTGGGTCATTTGTAGAGACGTGGATGAATCTAGAGACTGTCATACAGAGTGAAGTAAATCAGAAAGAGAAAAACAAATATTGCATATTAACACATATATGTGCAACCTAGAAAAATGGTACAGATGAACCGGTTTGCACGTCAGAAATTGAGACACAGATGTAGAGAACAAACATATGGACACCAAGGGTGGAAAGTGTGTGGGGGGGGTGATGAATTGGGAGATTGTGATTGACATGTATACACTGATGTGTATAAAATGGATGACTAATAAGAACCTGCTGTATAAAAAAATAAATAAAATAAAATTCAAAAAATAAAAATGAAATAAAATAGCTTAGCAAAAGTCTTGCTCTAAAACAGGGTGTGATCTCTTTAATATACTGTGAAGCTTTTGCATGTATGGCCATGTTGATTCTCCTACTCTAGTTTCTTCGGGTCTCTTATTGGTGCCCTTTGCTCTAACTTCTTTTCTTTTATCTTAAGTATCTCCTGTTTCTCAACATCCTGCTCAAGGCAGTTTCTGGTTAGCTTCTGACACTGTCTCAATTTATAACAAGAAGTGAAAACAAATTCTCCATCCATAACTGAAACATAGCACTAAGTCTGATATATGGTTTTGAAAGGCCTTGACATGTTTTCTCATCTATGTAACCCATAGAATCTCCTTCTAAAGTCTGAACTTTGTTTTAATATCCTGTAGAATTCTGTAGTTGGAGAGAAGACTTAAAAGATTTTGAGATTTTGCTAGTTTCTGGAAGGTTTTTATTGGCTGCAAGTTATGACTGAAATTATTTACTCGCTCTTCAGTTTAATATGTAAAAGAGACTTCTAGTCCCCTCTACCAGGAAGCCTACAGAACCCACTGAACCAAGCTTACCCACTGGGGGCAGACACCAAAAACAACAGGAACTACAAACCTGCAGCCTGTGAAAAGGAGACACCAAACACAGTAAGTTAAGCAAAATGAGAAGACAGAGAAACACACAGCAGATGAAGGAGCAAGGAAAAAACCCACCAGACCAAACAAATGAAGAGGAAATAGGCAGTCTACCTAAAAAAAAAGCCAGAGTAATGATAGTAAAGATGATACCAAATCTTGGAAATACAATGGAGAAAATACAAGAAACGTTTAATAAGAAACTAGAAGAAATAAAGAGCAAACAAACAGTGATGAACAACACAATAAATGAAATTAAAAATTCTCTGGAAGGAATCAATAGCAGAATAACTGAGGCAGAAGAATGGATAAGTGGTCTGGAAGATAAAAAGTGGAAATAACTACTGCAGAGCAGAAAAAAGAAAAAAGAATGAGAAGAATTGAGGAAAGTCTCAGAGACCTCCGCGACAATATTAAATGTACAAACATTCGAATTAGAGGGGTCCCAGAAGAAAAAGAGAAAAAGAAAGGGACTGAGAAAATATTTGAAGAGATTATAGTTGAAAACTTCCCTAACATGGGAAAGGAAATAGTCAATCAACTCCAGGAAGCACAAAGAGTCCCATACAGGAAAAATCCAAGGAGAAACACACCAAGACACATATTAATCAAAGTATCAAAAATTAAATACAAAGAAAAAATATTAAAAGCAACAAGAGAAATACAACAAATAACATACAAGGGAATCCCCATAAGGTTAACAGCTGATCTTCCAGCAGAAACCTTGCAAGCCAAAAGGAAGTGGCAAGACACATTTAAAGTGATGAAAGGGAAAAACCTACAACCAACATTACTCTACCCAACGAGTATCTCATTCACATTCAAAGGAGAAATTAAAACCTTTACAGACAAGCAAAAGCTAAGAGAATTCTGCACACCAAACCATTACAACAAATGCTAAAGGAACTTCTGTAGGCAGGAAACACAAGAGAAGGAAAAGACCTACAATAACAAAACCAAAACAATTAAGAAAATGGTAATAGAAACATACATATTGATAATTACCTTAAATGTAAATGGATTAAATGCTCCAACCAAAAGACATAGACTGGCTGAATGGATACAAAAACAAGACCCGCATATATGCTGTCTACAAGAGTCCCACTTAATACCTCGGGACACATACAGACTGAAAGTGAGGGGAGGGAAAAAGATATTCCATACCAATGGAAACCAAAAGAAAGCTGGAGTAGCAATTCTCATATCAAACAAAACAGACTTTAAAATAAAGACTATTA
>NC_041218.1:57049599-57050887 GCF_002837175.3 Physeter macrocephalus
AGATATAACAATTATAAATATATATGCACCCAATATAGGAGCACCTCAATATATAAGGCAAATGCTAACAGCTATAAAAGAGGAAATCTACAATAACACAATAATAGTGGGGGACTTTAACACCCCACTTTCACCAACGGGCACATCATCCAAAATGAAAATAAATAAGGAAACACAAGCTTTAAATGACACAGAAACAAATGACAATGAAAACAAAACGACCCAAAATCTATGGGATCCAGCAAAAGCAGTTCTAAGAGAGAAGTTTATAGCAATACCTAACTCAAGAAATAAGAAACACCTCAAATAAACAACCTAACCTTACACCTAAAGCAATTAGAGAAAGAAGAACAAAAAAAAAAACACCAAAGTGAGCAGAAGGAAAGAAATTATAAATATCAGGGCACATCATCCAAAATGAAAATAAATAAGGAAACACAAGCTTTAAATGACACATTAAACAAGATGGACTTAATTGGTATTTATAGGACATTTCATCCAAAAACAACAGAATACACTCTCTTCTCAAGTGCTCATAGAACATTCACCAGGATAGATCATATCTTGGGTCACAAATCAAGCCTTGGTAAATTTAAGAAAACTGAAATAGTATCAAGTATCTTTTCCGACCACAATGCTATGAGACTACATATCAATTACAGGAAAAAAATTCTAAGAGAGAAGTTTATAGCAATACCTAACACAAGAAATAAGAAACACCTCAAATAAACAACCTAACCTTACACCTAAAGCAATTAGAGAAAGAAGAACAAAAAAAAACACCAAAGTGAGCAGAAGGAAAGAAATTATAAATATCAGATCAGAAATAAATGAAAAAATAGCAAAGATCAACAAAACCAAAAGCTGGTTCTTTGAGAAGATAAACAAAATTGATAAACCATTAGCCAGACTCATCAAGAAAAAAAGGAAGAAGAATCAAATTAATAGAATTAGAATTGAAAAAGGAGAAATAACAACTGACATTGCAGAAATACAAAGGATCATGAGAGATTACTACAAGCAACTCTATGCCAATAAAATGGAAAATGTGGAAGAAATGGACAAATGCTTAGAAATGCACAACCTGCCAAGACTGAGTCAGGAAGAAATAAAAAATATGAACAGACCAATCAAAGCACTGAAATTGAAACTGTGATTAAAAATCTTCCAAACAACAAAAGCCCAGGACCAGATGGCTTCACAGGTGAATTCTATCAAACATTTAGAGAAGAGCTAACACCTATCCTTCTCAAACTCTTCCAAAATATAGCAGAGGGAGGAACACTCC
>NC_041218.1:57050947-57052875 GCF_002837175.3 Physeter macrocephalus
CTGAGCCTGCATGTCCGGAGCCTGTGCTCCGCAACAGGAGAGGCCACAACAGTGAGAGGCCCGCGTACTGAAAAAAAAAAAAAAAAAAAAGAAAAAAAGCACAACATTCCAAGACTGAACCCGGAAGACACAGAAAGTATAAACAGACCAATCACAAGCACTGAAATTGAGACTGTGATTAAAAATCTTCCAGCAAACAAAAGCCCAAGACGAGATGGTTTCACAGGCGAATTCTATCAGACATTTAGAGAAGAGCTAACACCCATCTTTCTCAAACTCTTCCAAAAATAGCAGAGGGAAGAACACTCCCAAAACTCATTCTACAAGGCCACCATCACCCTGATACCAAAACCAGACAAAGATGTCACAAAGAAAGAAAACTACAGGCCAATATCACTGATGAGCACAGATGCAAAAATCCTCAACAAAATACTAGCAAACAGAATCCAACAGCACATTAAAAGGATCATACACCACGATCAAGTGGGGTTTATCCCAGGAATGCAAGGATTCTTCAATAGATGCAAATCAATCAATGTGATACACCATATTAACAAATTGAAGGATAAAAACCATATGATCATCTCAATAGATGCAGAAAAAGCTATGACAAAATTCATCACCCATTTATGATAAAAACCCTCCAGAAAGTAGGCACAGAGGTAACGTATCTCAACATAATAAAGGCCGTATATGACAAACCCACAGCCAACATCATTCTCAATGGTGACAAACTGAAACTATTTCCACTAAGATTGGAAACAACACAAGGTTGCCCACTCTTGCCACTATTAGTCAACATAGTTTTGGAAGTTTTAGCCACAGTGACCAGAGAAGAAAAAGAAACAAATGGAATCCAAATTGGAAACGAAGAAGTAAAGCTGTCATTGTTTGCAGAGGACATGATACTATACATACAGAATCCTAAAGATGCCACCAGAAAAATACTAAAGCTAATCAATGAATTTGGTAAAGTAGCTAGACACAAAATTAATGCACAGAAATCTCTTGCATTCCTATAAACTAATGATGAAAAATCTGAAAGAGAAATTAAGGAAACACTCCCATTTACCTTTGCAACAAAAAGAATAAAATATCTAAGAATAAACCTACCTAAGGAGAAAAAAGACCTGTATGCAGTAAATTATAAGACACTAATGAAAGAAATTAAACATGATACAAACAGATGGGGAGATATACCATGTTCTTGGATTGGAAGAATCAACATCGTGAAAATGACTATACTACCTAAAGCAATCTACAGATTCAATGCAATCCCTAGCAAACTACCAATGGCATTTTCACAGAACTACTACATAAAATTTCACAACTTGTATGGAAACACAAAAGACCCCGAATAGTCAAAGCAATCTTGAGAAAGAAAAATGGAGCTGGAGGAATCAGGCTCGCTGACTTTAGACTATACTACAAGCTACAGTAATCAAGACAGTATGGTACTGGCACAAAAACAGAAAAATACATCAATGGAACAGGATAGAATGCCCAGAGATAAGCCCACACACATACGGTCACCTTATTTTTGATAAAGGAGGCAAGCATATACAATGGAGAAAAGACAGCCTCTTCAATAAGTGGTGCTGGGAAAACTGGACAGCTACATAGAAAACAATGAAATTAGAACACCCCCTAATACCATACACAAAAATAAACTCAAAGTGGATTAAATACCTAAATGTAAGGCCAGACACTATAAAACTCTTAGAGGAAAACATAGGCAGAACACTCCATGAGATAAATCACAGCAAGATCCTTTTTGACCCACCTCCTAGAGATATGGAAATAAAAATGAAAACAAACAAATGGGACCTAATGAAACTTAAAAGCTTTTGCACAGCAAAGGAAACCATAAACAAGACGAAAAGACAACCCTCAGAATGGGAGAAAATATTTGCAAACGAAGCAACTGA
>NC_041218.1:57053588-57085850 GCF_002837175.3 Physeter macrocephalus
CACTACCAAATGTAAAACAGATAGCTGGTGGGAAGCAGCCGCATAGCACAGGGAAATCAGCTGGGTGCTTTGTGACCACCTAGAGGGGTGGGATAGGGAGGGTGGGAGGGAGGGAGACACAAGAGGGAGGAGATATGGGGATATATGCATATGTATAGCTTTGTTATAAAGCACTTTGTTATAAAGCAGAAACTAACACACCATTGTAAACCAATTATACTCCAATAAAGATGTTTAAAAAAAAGAGAGAGAGACTTCTAAATAGGCTGCCATAGGCTTTTCAATGCTATCTAGAATTATGATGTAAAAACTGTATAACAGCGTGGGAGACAAAAGATAAGATTACAGGAAAATACCTCAAGTAACCCGGAGAATTTTTTAATAAACCCTTTTATGTTTCTATCACACATATTCTCCCCCTGACCTTCAACCTTAGTATGTATTATCCCTGCATATGGTGTCTCCAAGTATGGGTAAAGAATTCTGGCAACCATGTGTATGTATATGTGTATATGTGTATATATGCGTGTAACATTTGCATATATACATACATACATAAGAGTTGGTGGCACATAAGATATATCATATCTCCTGCAAACCCAATGAAGATGAAAAATATATTTTCGAGAAGAAAACTGATATTTGCATATAGATAGATAGGGATACATCCAACTCCCAGCTTACTGTTTTTTTTCATCATCTTGAATCCCTACAGCAAAGGTATGCCCAGCACCACAGACTATTTTTTCTCCATAGCAGGAATTCTGAATTTGCACATGTGAAAGCAAAGGATCAGGGGTTCACATGTAAAAACCTTCATGAGTAGAAAAATGCAGTATTCGTCATTGTCTTCGACAGAACCAAAAAGGTCAAATAACAGAGGATATTTAAGAAAACTAAGGTATTGACTGATTGAATGATCCAATCTGATATTTCTGCAAGACCTAATTCAGAGCGCCAAGACATCGTTCCAGTAAATCAAGTTGAAAAGAAAAGAGGCTTATTTTTATAATCCATCTTTCCTCAGCAAGGTTGGTTTCCATAGCCACAGGCTTGTCAGCCAGCTGGTTTGGTTAATGATGACCCTAGGGAGGCAACAATATGGGTCTCCATTTCTCCATCTCTATTTGCAAAGCACAGCCAAATTGGTTCTAGAAGTTGTCTGAGAAGTAGACTGTGTCCCCAAAGAGACTAATACTCTCTGATCAGCAACATCCTCAATAAAAAGGGCAGACAGCAATTCTTGGTTTGTCTACAATCCAATACTCTCTTAGGGAGCAGTAATGCTGCCATGGAATTCCCCTCAGCCTGAGGAGAAACGCAAACAAATCCGTTGCCCTATCAAACAGCCTGGATGTTTTTTCTTTAATACTCAGAAGTCCCAGGGTTTCTTTCTGAACCTCAGCTGCTTCATCTGTAAACAGAGGTTTGCTCGGTCTCTTCTGTTCCAACATGCTGATTCTGCTCCCTGACCTAACAATTTCTGTTCCACCATAAAAACTTCTCATGATCTTTCTGCCCCACTTCTCTTTCCCAATGCTGGCCACACAACAAAGCACTGGTACCCAGTAGGACACTCTTCTGGTTTGTTAAGCCAAAAGCCACATGATTTCTCCACCTTTGTAACTCAGTCTTTTAGCTCCAGCCTGATATGGGAAGCAAACACTCAAGATACAGAACACTAAATTTGTCAAAAGTGCATCACATTTCAAAAGCACAGCAATAAGTCTTTGTTGATCCTGCTGACCTTCCAAGCTATTATTCAGTTTCTCTCCTTTTCTTGCCAAATTTAACCATATGGTCTACAGAATACCACCTCTCCTACTGTCACCAAATTGTCACCAAATTCCTTTTTAAATAGCTGAGATAAGATTTAACTGCCAACACTCCACTGAAATATCTCTCTTGAAGGTCACAAATGACTAAATCAAGGCTAAAGCTGATGAGTTTTTCTCAGTCCTTATTATTCTTGATCTTTTTTCAGCATTTGACAGTTAATGACTTCCTGTTTTTCAAATTATGTCCCCCTATGGATTCTGTGACACCGTCCAATCCCAGTGTCCCATTTTGTGGCTGCTCCTTCTCCATCTCCTTCTGGCTTATGTTTCACCTCCTAGTACCCAAATGTGTGTTTTCCCAAGGTCCTGACCTCTATTCTTCAATCTTTTAGTCTATGCCCAATCCCTCTGAAACTTCATCTACTTCCATGTCTTCAATTATCATTGATAACCTCCAAATAGACATCTGTGACTTTCAAGTCCACAGCTCTGAGCGTTCATGGCTCTATAGATTTATTTACCAGAAATTTCCCCCTTAAACATTCTGTTCTAACTTTTAAATCAACATAACCAAAGCTGAAGGCTTTGTCTTCCCAGCTCCCAAACCAGTTAACTGTCCAAAACTTCTCTATTTGGTCAGTAGAAACACCAACCTAGAGACCTGAAAACATGCACTTTACACTTCATGTGGTAAATATGAATTGATGGTCTCTTTTACGCCAGGCAGAATTCTAAGTAGTAAGTACTAGAAACACAATGATAAGGCCCTATCCTTGTCCTCAAAGGGTTCGCCCTCTACTTCCTCTACCACATATTTATTCCATAATCCCTTTTAATTGGGATTATAATATATCCCCCCAAACCATCTCCTCTTTGAACTTCGCTTTTTCTGCCCATATATACCTCACTTGGCCTCCTACTTATACTCAAAGTTCTAAAGTAATCCTTCATTTCTTCTTCCTTTACACCCTATTGCTTTCTAGGTTCTATCAAATTTCCTTTGTAATATTACTCATACTCAATACTAAACATTTACTGGGTGACTTCCAACTGCTAAGCACTGTGCTAAGCAAGGAAAACATTATGATAAAGATGACACAAAGTCTCTGCCTTCAACAACTTCAGAGTTAGTGTAAGAAAGAGACGGGTAAATAAATAATTACAGTGCAGCAGCACAAATATTATAAATGGGCCTAAAAGAGAAGCCCCTAACCTAACTTGGATTCGAGGAAGACTTCCCAAAGAACGTGACTCTTGAGTTGAGCTATAACATATTAAGTGGTGTTAACCTATCAGACTGGGGAATTTCAGACAGGACAACAGCAAGTGGTTCAGTAGAACTGAAGTATGCACACAGGGAGTGACAAGCAAGAGGTGAGACTGGGAAAGTAGAAATGGGTCACATTAAACATATGAGTCATGGCGTTTTATAGGCTGAATTATGTCCTCCAAAAAGACATGTTGAAATCCTCCTAGCCCCCGGTACTTGTAAATGTGATGTTATTTGGAAATAGGGTCTTGGCACATGTAATCAAGTTAAGATGAGGTCATTAGGATGAGCCCTAATCCAAGATGATTGGTGTCCTTATAAGAAGAGGAAAATTCACATGGACATAGAGAACAGGCCAGTGGTTGCCAAGGGGGAGGGGGTTGGGGGAGGGATGGAGAGGGAGGTTGGGGTTAGCACACGTATAAACAACAAGGTCCTACCGTATGGCACAGAGAACTATACTCAATATCTTATGATAAACCATAATGGAAAAGAATATTTTAAAAAGAATACATCTATATGCATAACTGAATCACTTTGTTGTACAGCAGTAATTAACACAACACTGTAAATCAACTATACTTCAAAAATAAAAGAATGAAAAAAAAAAAAAAAGAGAAAATATTCCATCAGAAGACAGACACACTCAGGGAGAACACCCCGTGACGATGGAATCAGAGACAGAAGCACTGCAGCTGCAAGGCAAGGAATGCCTGAGGTTACTAGAAGAAAAGGCCAGGAAGTATCCTCGCTTAGAGGATGGCCCTACTAACACCTTGATTTCAATCTTTTGGCCCCCAGTACTGTGAGAGAATAAATTTCTGCACAGTTGATTTTTTTTTAACCAAAGTAATAAAATTTACATTTAACACCACTAAGATTTCCTTACTTCTGTCCACCTCATTCCTACTCATCCTTCAGTCCTAGCTCAACTCTTATTTCCATGAAGACTTTTGTCTTCAATAGAATGTTTGATTCTATTTCACCAACATTTACTAAGCACCTACCATATCCGATACATTATACTAGCTGGTACAGATAAAACAAAAATTTTTAAAAATCCAAAACTGTGCTTCCTTTCACAAAATAGTTTACAAACCAGCAATAGAAAACACACCATGGTATCATTCTTTCAACCAACAGACATGTATTGAGTGTATGTGTCCAGCATAGTTCTAGGTTTTGATGAAACAGTGACCAGAACTAACAAAAATGCTTGCTCTAATGGTACTTACATTAGATGGGAGGCAGGCAGGAGCAGGGAACAGACTGTAAAACAGAAAAAATAGTTTAAAACGTACAGTACACCTGAATGTGATAAGTGCAATAAATAAAGCAGGAAAGAGAAATAGGAAGTGTTAGAATGGGTTCTCTAATGATCCCTACTTCTCTGTATCCAAAATTTGATGGGTTGAACTTAATGGCAAAAGACTGAATAGTTTACTACTATGATAGGAATGAGACAAGAATATCCATTCTCACTACTTCTATTCAACATTGTACTGAAGGTTCTAGCCATAACAATTAGGGAAGAAAATGAAATAAAAGGCATCCATATTGGAAAGCGAGAAATAAAATTATATCTATTTGCAGATGACATGATCTTATATATAGAAAATCCTAAGAGAGCCACTAAAAAACTATTAGAACTAATAAACATGTTCAGTAAGGTTGCATAATAAGAGATCAATATACAAAACTCGATTGTATTTCTATACAATAGTGATGAGAAAACCAAAAGTGAAATTAAGGAAATAATTCCATTTACAATATTAGCCAAAAATAAAATACTTAAGAATAAATTTAACAAAAGGAATGCAAAACTTCTACTCTGGAAACTATTAAATATAGCTGAAAGAAATTAAAGGAGGCCTAAATAAATGGAAATACATCAATGTTCATGAACTGGAGGACAATATTGTTAAGATGGCTTTAGTACCCACAGTGATCTACAGATTCATCAAAATCTCTATATAAATCCCAGCTGGCTTCCTTGCAGAAATTGAGAAGCTGATGCTAAAATTCACATGGAAATTCAAGAAACTCAGAAAAGCCAAAAAAAATCTTGAAAAAGAAGAAGACACTGAAGGGCTCACAATTCCTGATTTCAGAGTTTACTTCAAAACTACAGCAATTAATACGGTGGGTTCTAGCATAATAAACATGTAGATCAATAGAATAGAATTGAGAGTCTAGAAATAAATCCTCACATTTACAGCCAATTGATTTTCGGCAAGGGTGCCAAGACAATTTAATGTGGGAAGAAAAATCTTTTCAAAAACATGGTGCTGGGTGAAACAACTTGATATCCACATGCAAAGGAATGAACTTGGATCCCTAACTCACATCGTATACAAAAATAACTCAATTGTTCATCAACTGATCAGTAGATAAAATGTGGTGTATCCATACAATGGAATATTATTTGGCAATATAATGAAGTTCTGATGCATGCTTCAACATGGATGAAACTTGAAAACATTATGCTGACTGAAAGAAGGCAATTACAAAAACCACTATTATATAATTCCATTTATATGAAATGTCCAGAATAGGCAAATCTACAGAGACTAAGATTAGAACAGAGTTGCCTAGGGCTGAGGAGGTTAGGGGAATGGAAAATGGCTGCTAATGGATATGGTGTTTCTTTTTGAGGTGATGAAAATGTTTTAAAATCAGTTGTGGATTGTTATGCAATTCTGTGAATATACTAAGAACAACCTAATTGTACACTTTAAGTGAGTGAACTGAATGATTTGTGAGTTATACCTCAATAAAGCTGTCATATTTTTTAATTGATTGGTTGAGCCTAGGTCATATGCCTACACCCTAGCTGCAAAGGAGGATGGGAAAGTGACTACTATCTGGCTTTTTCAGTCTTCCTCTTACCAAAACTCATATGATCAGAATTCTCCAAATCTAGAAGGATAACTCAGATCCTAGGCAGCCCAAAAAAAATGATAAATATTTTCTAAGTCAGCTAAGAGTGTAATAAGTACTATATGAGTAATACCAAGTGCAAAAAGCATTAAGTCTCCCAGGAGGAAAAAATTTTTTGAAAGGAAAAGCATTGGTAGTGGCCCTTCCCTAAGCTCATTCAACACATGTTCTATTCTGCTGTCTTGGGTATATATTATTCTTACCTCCTCTAAGAAATTATAAACTCCTTGAGATCTACTTTTCTTGAAGGTCTCAACCAAATCTAGCAAGTGTCAAATGGTCAGTAATTGATTTAATTAGTTGTGGTATCATACAGCTTCAGCACAACTGTCAGTTTTATATTTTTATTTATTTTTTAAAATAACTTTAAAAAAAAATAAATTTATTTTTGGCTGCATTGGGTCTTTGCTGATGCGTACGGGCTTTCTCTAGTTGCGGCAAGCAGGGGGACCACGCTCTGTTGCGGTGAGCAGGCCTCTCATTGCAGTGGCCTCTCTTGTTGCAGAGCACGGGCTCTAGGTACGTGGGCTTCAGGAGTTGTGGCACGCAGGCTCAGCAGCTGTGGCTCGCAGGCTCACTAATTGTGGCGCACAGGCCCAATTGCTCCACGGCATGTGGGATCTTCCCAGACCAGGGCTCGAACCCGCATCCCCTGCACTGGCAGGCATATTCCTAACCACTGCACCACCAGGGAAGCCCAGTTTCATTATTGTAAGTTTAGGATTATTTTTATCCAGCTTTTTAAATTATGTATTAATTGAAAAATTTTGGAGCTTTTAAATATTAAGGGGGTTCTCATGTAACTGGTTGATCGGGTTACTGTACCCCTTTCAAAATGTAGCTAAAATTGGCTTTTTAGTAACAAACCTCCTTCTTTGTGACTTTTGCTTAGAGAAATATTTTCAATTAATGGATTGGTTACTTTACTTTGTACGGAACTACTTCAGCTCTTTACAAGGCATCTTGCACTCTTAACTTTATAAAGCTCTAGGCCCAAAGGTTCATATGTAGATTGAAAATGAAAGTCATGTAAACCCCTCCAGTGTTAAAGTAAGGGGTCGGAGAGGGGGACCCAGAACACCATGATTTGTAATTTTGACAAAATCCAAATAAATGTGTTTTTATATGACAATTTATCTTAAAAATAATATACTTTACTACTAATGGTAATACTTGACACTGCACTGTGACAAAGCAACAGGGCATAAAGATTCCTGATATGTCATTTTTTAATTTCTCAATTAAGCCACAGGAAATAGAAAAATCTATATTCTGTGTTAAAATACACAGACTTACAGTAGTTGTTTAAGCAAGTTTAATTTTTTCATATATTCAGTTTTTTATATATACACACACATATATATGTTCCTATCTACATTTCATCCTATAACAAAACAAAAAATATTTTTTTAAGTGTTTGAATTTGGGAAACTATAAAACAACAAAATCTATATATGTTGTGGGCTTACTCTTTTTTTTACAGTTTGTATTTATGCCAACTTTCAATTTATTTCTTCAAAATAATTGCATAGCTTATTATCCTGGATATTTAATCATCCTCAGAGCTTGAAGTGTCAATTTTTTTTACATTATCTATACCTAGAAAGGCTTATGGAAAGTAACAACAACAACACAAAAAGCAGGTATTTTCAAATCCTCGGTCCAATTTAACTTAAGGGATCCTTACACATCCTGATACAATTTCAACTCAAGCAGCCTAACTACCACTTGTATGTTATGAAATTCCATATGATGGCATTTTAATCTGTACTTAAGAAAAAGCACTAAATAATTTATATTTACACTTCTTTCAAGTTTTATGTGCTTAGAATCTAATAGACTCTCTTCAAAAGCCAAAGAGAAAGAGCATGATTTTGTAAATAAGATGTGTGTTCCAATGGCAAGTATTTATTGGGTTTGAGTTTTTGTTTTACTGTAACCATTACTGTGCTACATCATTCACAAGTATTTTCCTAGTCTACAGCTAGTGCTTGGGACAATGGAAAATATAAATATGATTTTCATTTGTTTGTTGAATATTTCCAACTGAACAGGGAATATTTTGTCTCCTTGATCTCGGTGCTGTTTATTTTTTGTTTGTTTTAGTTTTTTTAGCTAAGATAAAGCAAATAATCTTGGGAAGATTGATTCTGCTAGATTGTAATTTTTTTTTCTTAGTGAAATCTACAAACTGAGTATATAATCTTCTAAGTAAGCCATTATGGATATCTTCTGCTAGTGTTCTAAAAACTCAAATATTGGGGGAAAAATCTAGAAAGAATGGCATGGTTCAAAGGGATTCGATTATAATGAATATTTGTCTTTGGCATTTTCATATTTCATTTGAGAAAGATAACTTTCTCACCACACCCTAAATGAAACCAGTTTTGGCCCATGAGCTAAACTTCAAGCATATCATTCTCTGACCAGCTCACTCTGTCCCATACCCAACATGATACTTTCAGTCCATTGAAGTTACCACTTTTTCACTGTCCTTGCTCCTTGTGTACTCACTTCTCTGCTTAGTCAGGCTAAACTCCAAAGTCTATCACTAAATCATTCCCCTGAGTGACATTCAACTCCCTTTCCCCACCCTTCCTGTTCTAAGTACTTGGCAAAACCTCAACCCTCATTAAATCCTACTCTGCCTGCTCCACATGGCTGACTGATCTAACTTTATTTTTTTTTTATTTTTTAGTTAATTAATTAATTAATTTATTTATTTATTTATTTATTTTTGGCTGCTTTGGGTCTTAGTTTCTGTGCACCGGCTTCCTCCAGTTGCGGTGAGCGGGGGCTACTCTTCGTTGCATTGCGTGGGCTTCTCATCGCCGTGGCTTCTCTTGTTGTGGAGCACCGGCTCTAGACACGTGGGCTCAGTAGTTGTGGCTCGTGGGCTCTAGAGAGCAGGCTCAGCAGTTGTGGCGCACGGGCTTAGTTGCTCCGCGGCATGTGGGATCTTCCCAGACCAGCGCTCGAACCCGTGTTCCCTGCATTGGCAGGAGGATTCTTAACCACTGTGTCACCAGGGAAGTCCCTGATCTCACTTTAAATTCACGACCTCTAACCCTAAGTGGGCCCTCCATGCTACCTGGTACTCACACTGTATTTTCCTAATCAAATCATTGTCCCACTCTCCTAGGCTATTGCATCATAATCTCTACCACCACCCTCTCCCTTATCCTCCCTCTCAGCTGATGACCTTGCTTCCTATTTCAATGAAGGAGCCATAGGGATTCTTTTAAAACAAATCAAATAGTGTTATCTCTGTGCTCAAAACCCTCTAGTGGCTTCCCCTTCTCCCTCATAGTAAACAGCAAAGTCCTTACAATGACTTACAAAGCCCTACATGAACTGGCCCTATTACCTCTCTGACTTTATCCCCTATGTTCTCCCCTCCATTACTATTCCTGCCTTACCAGCCTCCTTGTTGTTAACACAATCAAGCACTCTCCTACCCCAGGGCCATGGCACTTGCTGTTTCTTCTGCCCAAAACACTCTTCCCTCAGATATATTTACACAGCTCACTTCTTTGCTTCCATTTTCTTTGTTCTCAGTGAGGTCTTCTTTGACCATTTGATTTAAATTGGAATCCTATCCTTCATCCTAGAACTCCCTCTACCCCATTCCTGCTTCATTTTTCTCCATAGCACTTATTACCATCTGCATACTATATGTTTTAATTATTTGTTTTGTTTTTTGTCTATATCCATCCACTAGAATGTAAGCTTGAGTCTATGGGCCAGGATGGTGGCCTATTTTGTCCACTGTTGAAACCCCAGCATCTAGAATAGTACCTGATACATAGTGGGTACTTAATAAATATTTGTTGGAGAAATGAATGAGTGAATGAATGAATGAACACAGCATCTTTACTAAAGGAGGTATGTCTAAACCTTACCTATTGGCTTGCTAGTTTATGTCAGCTTGTTGCCTCTATAATCATTAACAAAGAACACTTAAATCCAAATTTATATTTGACTGGCAAAAAGGAAAAGTCAGAGAATCATGAAAATAATGTTACACTGCCAGGGTAGAGCAGCTATGACCAATGCTGTGTCTAGCAGGAGTATCTGTGAGCAGTTCCTTTGCCCAGAAAAAATGGAGCAGCTGTAGTCGTTTCTCAGCAGGTATCTCAGAAAAAATGACTTGTAACTCAAAGCTGCTTTTTCTCTAATCATAAGACTCACAAAAATTATATTAGACCCATGAAATTTACTCAAGTCCCACTCACATTAACCAATACTACTCACCTCACTATAAAAATGCTTTTTAAGTAACTAAAGGTTGCCTTCATGTTAGTCAAAGTTAATGGCATGTCTAAGCAATGCAAAAAAATAATATTTTATCAATATATAAATATAACCAAATTTTATTATACCATAAATCACTCAAAGTGTTTTCTTATATCTATTTTTAAAGACAGCATTAGGGGCTTCCCTGATGGCACAGTGGTTAAGAATCCGCCTGCCAATGCAGGGGACACGGGTTCGAGCCCTGGTCCAGGAAGATCCCACATGCCACGGAGCAACTAAGCCCGTGCGCCACAACTACTGAGCCTGCATTCTAGAGCCCGCGAGCCACAACTACTGAGCCCGCATGCCCCAACTACTGAGGCCGTGCACCCAGAGCTCGTGCTCCGCAACAAGAGAAGCCACCACAATGAGAAGCCCACATACCAGAACAAAGAGTAGCCCCCGCTTGCCACAACCAGAGAAAGCCCGCATGCAGCAACAAAGACCAAATGCAGCCAAAAATAAAATAAATTAAATAAATAATTTTTTTAAAAAAAGACAGCATTAAATCATGTAGATCTATATTATTAACACATTACAATCTGGGGTGTTGGGTTAGAAATTTTGAGTAGTGGTTTGGGAATCTTTTTGAAGGAAAAAAAAAGCAAGATCAATTTTCCTCTTGCAGACTTTAGTAGGTAATATGAAAGTCACATATATTACCTGCTTTAGAAATCATTTAAGTTCCCTCTTCCATCTTAGCATTCAGAACAACAACCCAGCAAAGCACTGAAAAACTCCTCAAATTTAAACCATTAAAATGAAATCTGTCTCCAAATGTTTGAAAGGATTTACTGTAAAAATATCAGTTGACATTAAGTTAATAAAGTTAATCACTCATGACCCTGAAGGAGGAAAATGGTAGAGGAGGGAGCTGGCAAACATTACAGAATTTAATGTTGCTAAAGGGAAGGGACTTGGGGGATTACTATTAATTCACCATAGCTAAATTCAAATACAAGTTTTTCGTTGTGTTATTTTCTTGTGGTATCATTGTTTTCATCAAAATTAACCAAGAAATAGCCATTAGAAGTTTTTCATTTGAATTTATTACTTACATAAGCTAGTTAAAATCTATATAAAAGTTTTAAGACAAATTATTTGACTTGGATCCAACTACAGTGACAGGTCAGCTTGTTTGTTTGTTTTTGTAAAGCTGCTATTTTGCGCTTGATAACCATAGATGTGAAAAACAGCGAATCTGTCATTCCTTCTATACTAACCATTGTTTATTGATTCCAAAATGTGCAGAACTATGTAGGGAAGTCAGGGAGTGATGAGCTGAGAGAGGCAGCTTTCTGCCCCCTTGTAGCACTTGAGGACAGAGCCACCCAGTTCAGCTACCATCTGATATTATTCCCTGTTTTGTGAATACATGTCTTATCTCTCCCAAGACTGTACCTAGAGCTGTGCTGGAAGTTTCCTATGTCCTCTATTGACCATACGTTCTTCAAGGTTAGGACCATGTCTGATTCACCTTTCTAATTCTCACAAAACTAGCTTCACTAAAGTCATAGATTTATATATTCCCTATTAAACAACAAGCCATTAAAAGAATAAAACACTCAGTCTGATTAATCTTTTATTCCCTAAAACAGTGCCTTAAACCTAGGTGGCTATATATATATATATATAGTGTATATACACACATATACATATATATACTTGATGCTGAATGAATGAATAATGAATAAATAAATATCAAATACTCTACAACCCCTTGATAAGTGACCAACTTTGTGGTCCAAGCCCTCCTATCCCAGCTGCCTGCTTCAGAGATAGGGAAATCAGAACTATTTATGCTGCAGTAACTTCAACATATCTTGGACCATTACCAGCAGAATTTACAATAACGTGCAATATTCATGTCCTAGAGCTAGTCCTTCAAACTGGTAAGATGAAAATCAATTTCTCTGTCAGTTGCTTCATTTGCAAATATTTTCTCCCATTCTGAGGGCTGTCTTTTGGTCTTGTTTATGGTTTCCTTTGCTGTGCAAAAGCTTTTAAGTTTCATTAGGTCCCATTTGTTTATTTTTGTTTTTATTTCCATTTCTCTAGGAGGTGGGTCAAAAAGGATCTTGCTGTGATTTATGTCATAGAGTGTTCTGCCTATGTTTTCCTCGAAGAGTTTGATAGTGTCTGGCCTTACATGTAGGTCTTTAACCCATTTTGAGTTTATTCTTGTGTGTGGTGTTAGGGAGTGTTCTAATTTCATACTTTTACATGTACCTGTCCAGTTTACCCAGCACCACTTATTGAAGAGGCTGTCTTTTCTCCACTGTATATCCTTCCCTCCTTTATCAAAGAAAAGGTGACCATATGTGTGTGGGTTTATCTCTGGGCTTTCTATCCTGTTCCATTGATCTATATTTCTGTTTTTGTGCCAGTACCATACTGTCATGATTCCCGTAGCCTTGTAGTATAGTCTGAGGTCAGGGAGCCTGATTCCTCCAGCTCCATTTTTCGTTCTCAAGATTGCTTTGGCTATTCGGGGTCTTTTGTGTTTCCATACAAATTGTGAAATTTTTTGTTCTACTTCTGTGAAAAATGCCAGTGGTAGTTTGACAGGGATTGCATTGAATCTGTAGATTGCTTTGGGTAGTAGAGTCATTTTCACAATGTTGATTCTTCCAATCCAAGAACATGGTATATCTCTCCACCTATTTGTATCATCTTTAATTTCTTTCATCAGTGTCTTATAATTTTCTGCATACAAGTCTTTTGTCTCCTTAGGTAGGTTTATTCCTAGATATTTTATTCTTTTTGTTGCAATGGTAAATGGGAGTGTTTTCTTAATTTCACTCTCAGATTTTTCATCATTAGTGTATAAGAATGCCAGAGATTTCTGTGCATTAATTTTGTATCCTGCTACTTTACCAAATTCATTGATTAGCTCTAGTAGTTTCCTGGTAGCCTCCTTAGGATTCTCTATGTATAGTATCATGTCATCTGCAAACAGTGACAGCTTTACTTCTTAGAAACTAATACACCATTGTAAAGCAATTATACTCCAATAAAGATGTTAAAAAAAAAAAGAAAAAGAAAAAGAAAATAAATTTCTCTAGGATTTTAACTAGTTTTTAACAAAAACTAGTTAAAACTAGTTTGGCCACTAGATGGCACTTGAATTAGCCACGGCTCCAATTTGGGAAGGGGCTCTGTTCCAAAAGTCCTTTGGTAAGTATATAACCTGAAACCCTGAAAACATTCATTTTAAAAATAGATAAAACTAAAAGACCCCCAGAAAACTTATAATTCTAACTAAAAATTTATAGCATGCTTTACAGTACCAGTTACAGACCACCACAATAAAGTGAGCCACACAGAATTTCTTGGTTTCCCAGTGTATATGAAAGTTATGTAATACACAGTATTGTAGTCTATTAAGTGTGCAATAGCATTATGTCTTAAAAAGTAATATACATACCTTAATTTAAAGCTCATTGATTGCCACTGTAAAGCAATTATTCTCCAATAAAGATATTTAAATAAATAAATAAATAAATAAAACTAATTGATTGCTGAAAAATGCTAACCATCATCTGAGGCTTCAGTGAGTCATAATCTTGCTGGTGGAGGGTCCTGCCTGGATGCTGATGGCTGCTGACTGATCAGGGTGGTGGTTACTGAAGGTTGGGGTGGCCATAGACATTTTTTAAAATAAGACAACAGTGAAGTGTAGTGCATGAATTGACTCTTCCTTTCATGAATGATTTCTCTGTAGCATGTAACAATGTTTGACAGCACTTTACTCACAGTAGGACTTCTTTCAAAATTGGAGTCAATCCTCCCCAACCCTGCTACTGCTTTATCAACTAAGTTTATATAATATTCCAAAGCTTTTCTTGTCATTTCAACAGTCTTCACAGCATTGTCACCAGGCGTAGATTCCATGTTAAGAAGCCACTTTCTTTATACATCCATAAAAAGCAACTTCTCATCCATTTAAATTTTATCATGAGATTGCAGCAATTCAGTCACATCTTCAGGCTCCACTTCTAATTCTAGTTCTCTCCCTATTTCCACCACATCTGCAGTTCCTTCCTCCACTGAAGTCTTGAACCTCCTAAAGTCATCCCTGAGGGTTGGATTCAACTTCTTCCAAACTCCTGTTAATGTTGAAATTTGACCTCTTCCCATGAATCACGAAGGCTCTTAATGACACCTAGAATGGTGGATCTTTTCCAGAAGGTTTTTGATTTACTTTGCCCAGATCCATCAGAAGAATCACTATCTATGGCAGCTATAGCCTTATGAAATGTATTTCTTAGTAAGAAGACTTAAAAGTTGAAATTACTCTTGATCCATGGGCTGCAGAATGTTATATTAGCAGGCATGGAAACAAACATTAATCTCCTGTACATCTCCATCAGAGCTCTTGGGTGACCAGACACGTTGTCAATGAGCAGTAATATTTTGAAAGGAATCTTTTTTCCTGAGCAGTAGGTGGGCTTAAAATATTCAGTAGATCATGTTGTAAACAGATGCACTGTCACCTAAGCTTTGTTCTTCCATTTATTAAAGCACAGGCAGAGTAGATTGAGCATAATTCTGAAGAGCCCTAAGATTTCTGGAATGGTAAATGAGCATTGGCTTCAACTTCAAGTCATCATCTGCATGATCCCCCAACAAAAGAATCAGCCTGTCTCTCTTGAAGCTTTGAAGCCAGGCATTGACTTCTCCTCTCTAGCTATGAAAATCCTAGAATGCATCTTCTTCCAATAGAAGGCTGTTCCATCTACATTGAAAATCTGTTGTTTAGTGCAGTCACCTTCATTAATCATCTTAACTAGATCTTCTGCATAACTTGCTGCAGCTTCTATTCAATACATCAGCTCTTGCTGTTTCACCTTGCATTTTTATGTTATGGAGATGGCTTTTTTCCTTAAACCTCGTGAACCAACCCCTGCTAACTTCCAACTTTTCTTCCGCAGCTTCCTCACCTCTCTCAGCCTTCATAGAATTGAAGAGAGTTAGGGCCTTGCTCTGGATTAGCCTTTGGCTTAAGGGAATGTTGTGACTGATTTGATCTTCTATCCAGACCACTAAAATTTTCTCCATATCAACAATAAGGCTGTTTCACTTTTTTATCCTTTGTCTGTTCACATCACCATAACAAATAAAATAATAATGAAAAATTTTGAAACATTGAAAGAATTACCAAAATGAGACACAGAGTCATGAAGTGAACAAATGCTGTTGGAAAAATAACGCTGATAGACTTGCTCAATGCACGGTTGCCACAAACTTTCAGTTTGTAAAAAACCACAATAACTTCCAAGTACAATAAAGTGAAGGGCAACAGAACAATGTATGCTTGTATTTGTAAAATGTGACAACCCTCACTATAAGAGAGGAGGAAAGCATGCAAGTGATAACGGCAAGTCTTTGGGTACCCAAAGAACTGCAGTGAGAATAACCTACCTGTCAGGAAACCCAGACTCAAACTCCCCTGGACATCTCTCCTCAGGAGCAGAGATTGCTAGAGATGGAATGGAGCCTCCCAAGACTACAGATGAGCCTAGTGTTGAGGCAGGCAAGACTATAGAACAGAGTAGAAAACAGTATAGAAAACACCAGAGTGCACCATATATAGTAAGGGTAATTATTGTTTCCTTAACAACAGGCATGAAATTTTTACATTGGTATACATGTACTGGTATCAAGTCATCATGTAAAGTACATTTCTTACTGAAGTGCAGTCAAAAGCAAAGGCAGTTGTCCTCAGTGAATGAGTGACTATAAAAGACATATTAAGTTGGGAAATATCTACAGTATGTTAGCCTATTTACCTGAGCATTTCCTACTCCTTACTACATATCTTTGATATGAGTGATCTAGAAGAATAGTCTATTGTGGCAGAGACTGACTGTGTTCTTTTCTTTCTTGATGAAGTATCAGCCCACAGCTCTCAGATGCTTTGCAGCTCTGTGGGATCATGTGACTAGTTCTCACTAGTGGAATGTGGGGAAGATGATGTGTGTCACCTCCAATAAGGTGATTAAGAGCATGGGTAACTTCACACTCTCTCCCCACCTGGTCTGAAGGCTGAAAGGCCTTAGAAGATGTCAGAACAATTCACCGAAAAAGGCCTGGATTCCTGAAGGAAGCAAAGCTCCAATCTATCCCTGACAACTTGCATTGGCTGTGACATGCATGAGAAACCATCCTTTTTTGTGTTGAGCCACATTTTGGGTTTTTTGACTAATCTGACTACCACAATTCTATTTTTATTTATACAGAAGGCAGATAATTCATAATTGCAAATATACTCAAGCCATTATAAACTGCTACACACATGGACTCTATAAAAGTGTACCAGCCTTGAACCAGCTGCTTCAAGAATGTTTTCCATTTTATTAGCATAATGATGGCATTTATAGTTACCAATGGTTTTGTAATTGTGAATGCATATTAGCAATATTACCAGTTTGATCCTAGAGATTCTTTTTCTATATGCTAATTTTTATATGAATCATAATAGGAAAATAGTGGTTGTTTGTATATATTGTCATTTATAAGCAAAAAGTTTGGAACCATTAATGCCAGGATAGTGAGAAATAAATTACATACATTTGATACCCTTCCAAATAATCTTATATAAGAATACAATGCTATGTGCATTTAGCCTCACCTATCTTTCTTGATAGTGGGATTAACTCTCTAAATAAATAACTTATAAAAGTAACTCAAAAGAATCCAGTTAACTTGTGTTGCTGCCCAAGTCTTCAGTCTCCATTACCTCCAGGATAAGGGCCAAACTCCACAGCATTTCGTGCCCTTCATGTCCCTGCTTGTCCCCCTTGACACAGTCCTCATGGCCCTGTCTTCCCACACTGAAACAATACTGAATTACTTGCAGTTTGTACAAATCAGCTAAAAGGCATATTTAAAATGCAGATTTCTGGAGCCCAGTGTTAAGAGTCATATTCGTTAGATTTGGGGTAAGACCCTGGGCTCTGAATTTTAATAAATATCCCAGGTGACTCTGATGCAGGTGAATTATAAATCACCTGTTGAGAAATACTATTTCAAACAAATTATAAAAGTATTTAATATTTTAAGATGTTTTACAAAATTTTAATAAGAAATAATGCTACAAAGTACATTTTTAATATTTTTAAAGATATAAAAGTTTCTTTTATATGAAGTTATAAAAATAACTAGGTAGTACATTTCTAAAATATCTACTGAATTTATTTCTAAAATAACTAAACAACTAAGCCATTTTTCACTTTAAGAAAAGTATTAACTATTCTAACTTCAACTGCAATTTTTTAAATTTTGAATCTATATATTAAAAAACAAAAAATTAGGTCAATTTCTACATTGATTAGGCTGATTTGAAAAAAGACAGCACTAATATAAACAGGTAATATTACCATCTGAATCATCAGGAATAAACAACCACAGGTTAAATTCAATAGAAAAAAAAAAACAGCCTCCAACTGCCAGTAGAGGCTATAATCTCACAGTGAGAGTCAAAACAAAAATTCATTTTTCAAAATTACATTGTAGTCAGAAGAATAGTTCCACATACATGAACTAATCATGCCCCACTATAACCTCTTAACCATTAGTTTAGTTCCCAGAACTAGACTATTTTTAGTGAAATTTGGAAACAAAGACCTAAATTTTCATTCCCTACTTCACTTCAGTCCTACTCACTTCAGTAAGTATTTTTCAAATCACTGCCATATTCTTTTTACACTCCTCATCTATACTATAGGACTAACATTTGTCAATAACCTTAAGAGCAAAAACAAACAGATAAACAAAAAACCCGTAATCATATCTCTGCCAAAATTTGAGATTCCAGGAAATAAATCACTGGATATAAATGCAACATGTAATTATCCTGAAGGTTTTCCCTGTTGCAGTATTGGTAGAGCACATATTTCAAAGGTAAGAAAAAGATCATTCTCACAATTAACATTAATAAATATTTATTGAGGTTCCTCTTGGGTATTTGGCAATGTACCAGTCAGTGATCTAACAATCTGATCAGACGTTAAGTTTGAAATAGATTCACATTGCAAAGAAATATATACCCTAAATTAGAGTTCCAGGAATTGGAGACTGACCAGGTTCTCCTCTGGGAAAAAATTCAAACATATGAAGAGCTGACTGGGTACATAAGAACTGGACACAAATCTCAATGGCTGAGCTAAACTACTTTCTCAGATGCCAATCTTACAAACATCATTTTCAGATTTCTACTATAAAGAGGTACAACCATAATCCCCGGAAGACCTGAAGGAGCACCTACTCTGAAGTCTAGGACTTCCTTCTCTGAAATCTATGAACCACGTCAGCTCTTCTCCACAGCCCTCTAAGCAGGGTGGCCCAAGGGAATCTCAGTTTTAATAAAACCTAAAGCTTTCCCACAGAGTATCCTCTATTCAGATTTACAGACTTGGCTTCTTACATTAGGGGTTCTTTTTAACCAATTTGTAGAGCTTTAGTAAAGACAAGAAACAACATGTTGTACAGTAATTAAGCCAAGAACTCTGTGTTAAAGGCTCAAAAGCCCATTCTACTTTTGACTCACCCTGGGACCTATGAAGGTGACTTCACTTCTCTGGAACTCTTTTTTCTCATCTGGAAAATGGAAAGATGAATACTAACCTGCTTTGATCAGAGGATTGTTACATGGGGGAAAAATGCATTTGTAAGGGTTTTTGGAAAATACAAAGAGCTATAGAAAGGTTAGATAATAAAAGTTTTGTCTAACCAAGACTGGAATGGCTACTTCTCTTCATTTTTGCCTTCTGTTGAACTCACCTTGCTTTTCAGGCTACAAAGGAAGGAACCCTATATTTCCTCCCTAAGAAAGTTTTTAGAAATAGTTTTTAAATGCCTTTTATATTCATGTTTCAACTTCTCCTGGAATTGGCTTTTTTCCTCCAGCATTATATATCCAAGATAATGAGGAATTCAGAAGAACCACTTGCTGATGAAAACATCCATAGGCTGGCCTGATGCCCAACAAAGATGAGTACAATCCATGAGCAACTAGATAAATCTGCCTCTTTCTACACAAACAGTTGGGCCCTTCATCTTGTATCACAGACTTAAGGCCCAACAGCCCTTTATCAAATTCTCATGGAATAGTAATACCTCTCCCAAGGAATTTGAATTTTGAATAGGTTGAATTTCTTACCAACTTAGGAGCTTTTCCATTTCTGGTTTATTTTCTAAAATTTTCATTTCCTTCTATTATACAGTTTACAAAGCACTTCTGCATATTTTAGCACATGTACAACCAAAGTACATGCTGGAGGAGTACTACTTTAATGAATTCACACATATGTATGAAATTATCTGTCTACCCACGTAATGAATGGATGTCCTCAGGACAAGGTAATGAAAAAGACAAATGTTCTACTCTACCCCCAAATTTTACAGCCATCATATTTTGTGTTTCTGATGGCAAAAGAAAAGAGAAATAATCAAGACAAGATATTTTTAATGTCTTATTTCACCCATCCTGAAACAAACTAAAAACATAAAATATAAAAATAAGATATAACTGAGTTCTAGAAAAAGATATCCCCTTTAACCCATCCATAAATACTAGATAAGTGACTGACAGTAATTATTTTTCACATGGGAGCGCTTTCTTAAAAAATTAAAAAAAACACTACATGTATGGCCGCACATTACAGTTGATAGAAACTTAGAATTCTTAGTTTTCAAATACACTATTTAATTTAACCTCACAACAATCCTGTGATGTAGGCAGAGAAGCTGTTAGTATCCCCATTTTCCAGATGAGTACACTGAAATTCAGAGGAGCCTAAGAACATGCCCTTCTATGCTTAGTAATAAATGATAGAGCTAAAAGTCAAACCCTGGACTAGACTTTTTATACTACACAGTGCTGCTTGCCTTAGTTATTTTAGGAAGAGTAGAAAATAAGACTAGAAAGGCAAGCAGAGGCCAGATCATAGAGGGTCTTGAATGCCAGACAATGCCAAATCATTCAAGGAGCATTGCTGGTTTTTTTGGGGGGGAGGTTTATTTTTTTAGTTTGTGTTTTAAATCAGAGGTGAGCTGTAGGAAGATTAATCTGGCAGATATATACATAATAGATTAAAGGAAAGAGAGTGTATCAGTCTGGCTATACTCAGGAGACAGAAACCATACAGTAATTTGAATAGGAGAAGCTTAGCTTTAAAAAATTATTTAACTATGATAGAGGAGTAACTATAAAGATGTAAGAGAACTCTAAAGAGAATATTATGGTTGATGAAGAGTACACAGGGAAGAAGAAATTTGGATGGACAGCCTCCTCCCCAAGGCATGGGTAATGACCTCATTGGAGAAGGTATGGTTGCAGCCCACTAGATAGTGGAGATGTTTGCTGGGTTGGCCAGGCCAGAGTTGGTCCACAGTCACCGCATAGCAAGAAATAACCCTCCAGGGAGTAGGTGAGCAGAGGCTTGTGAGTGAGCACACAGAAGGAATCAGGGCACTACTACTGGTACGAGGCCTGGTGCACATGGTATCCACGGCAGGACCATTATAGGGAATGTTCTGGAGTGCAAGCAAGCAAGGCTGGTGGGCATATACACAGAAAAAATCAGGGTGCCACTGCCAGCAGGCAACCTGGGGCATACCAGTGTCTACCTTGGGAGGGCTGAAGCAAGGTTCAGGACAGATCTGTGACATCACCAATGGACTGCCCATTCTGGGGCACATTTCAGGTACAGCACCAGTAGATGGCCCTCCCACACACACCACTGACAGACCCCAAAGCAGGAGCAAGGAAAAGCAAAATGTAGCACATGGACCAGGGAGAGAAGCCCTCATCTTCCGGTAATGTCCCTCCAGCAACCTCTGCTGACAACACTTAACACTGTGCTCACTGCGACAGAGAAATGCTTAAAGAGTCAGTCCATTACCCCAAGCAGGTATGTGGAGCTGAAAGACAGTAAACTGATGACTGGGACAGATAGCTTGGAAGTTCTCCTCCCTTCCCACCTGAACCATAGTAACAACAAGAGAAATTGCCACTGATTGGAACTATGATTTAGTAAGAGTCATACAACCATTTTCCAGGCTGTTCTTTCTGAGTTCTTGTAAATGTAATCTTCAATTGGTTCCTCAAAAATATTCTCCTATTGCATCTTTAATGATCATCCTAAAGTAAAATTCTAGCTCTTCAAAAGCTTTCTTCATCTTCCCTTTTTGGGAAAAGGCAGTTAGAAAAAAGGAAAGGGAACGATGGCATCTAGGAGAGTGTAGACATTCATTCCTGTATCCTGCCACAGACAACTAAAGCTAACCATGGCGGTAAGATCAATTTGAAAGCAACTGGAACTTCAGTTAAAAACAACTTCTCTATCCATCAGTGACTGATCCTCTTGCCCGCTTGACAAACACTTCTTGCTTAAGGTAGGGGGATCAAAAACCTTTTCCCATTGATCTCTTCAGGCTAGTCACACCCATTCAGGAATGAAAGAGACTAAAAGGAAAGGGGGAATAAAGGTGGATAGTATTTATTAAGCAAACCTTGCAAAAAGTATGTTCTTGCTCATAGGTTTGTAAATAAGGGAATATCTGGTGCAAACTTCTCCACCCATAATGTATATAAGTGGATTTCTGGAAGCTCTTTAATATTTAGTGTTTTTAAAGTCTCTAATGAAGGAGGAAAGTCCAAGCTGGGAAGAACAAAATGATAGAAAACTCTGAGTTCTTCCATCTATATAGTAAATGTGCTGCCTTTTTTACAAGATATCAGTTAACTTTCTTTTTAATAGTTGTATAACAATGATTCATCTTTTACTGTAAGAGCCCATCTCAAGTATTCCACAACACATATTAATCAAGAACTTTAAAAATCATATTCTTCAATGATGCAATTCCATTTGATATTGTTGATCATTCACCGCTTCTAGTGGCTTCCATAATACAATTCTCTCCTAATTTTCCTCCTCTCCCTAGAGAACTGGAATTTCTCAGGGTTCTGCTGTAGGTCTCTTCTTTCCTCACCCTACTCATCTATCTCCTCAGTGATCAATTGCATGGTTTCAACTACCACCTACATGGAAATGACATAAATATGTTCTGCAGCCTAGACCTGTCTTCTAAGCAACAGACCTATACATCCAACTGCCTCTAAACACAATATGAATGCCTCTCAGGCACCTCAAAACCAGCATGTATAAAACTAAAGTGATCACCTTGCCCATAAACTTTTCCTTGCTCCCTTACTCTTTATCTCTATGAATGGCACCACCATACACCCAGTTACCCAAACCAGAAACCTAGAAGCCATTCTTGATTCTTCCTTCCCCATCAATTCCCACAGGAAATTCTACTTCCCAAATATTTCTGAAATCTACCCACCTCTCTCTATTTCCTCCAGCAACTGCCCTAACTCACAGCACTATCATCTGATGCCCTCTTAGTGAAGGTCTTTCCATCCAACCCATTCTCCACACAGCAGCCGGAGACATTCTTATATATCAGAAATCACATCACATGATAAGAAGGTCTTAAAACCCATCAGTCACTCTTAGAATAAAGTCCAAACTTAACATGACTTAAAAAGTCCTTATCTTGGGACTTCCCTGGCGGTCCAGTCATTAAGAATCTGCCTTCCAATGCAGGAGATGCAGGTTCAATCCCTAGTCGGGAAACTAAGATACCACATACCACATGCCGGGGGGCAACTAAGCCCACATGCTCTGGAGCCCGCGCACCACAACTAGAGAAGCTCGCACACCACAACGAAAAATCCCACATGCCACAACTAAGATCCTGCGTGCCGCAACGAAGACCCGATGAAGCCAAATAAATAAATAAATAAACTTTTTAAAGTCCTTATTTTGCCCAGCCTACCTCTCCATACTCATCTTTTCTCCCTCTTGTTTCACCAACACCTCCAAAGTCTCTTGTTTTCTCTTGCCTGTGAGCCTTTGTATATGCCCTTGACTCTGTAGACCCCTGTTCCCTTCCACCTGGCCCCGTGCTCTTGGCCTATTCCTACTCATGCTGAGATTAAATGGCTCATCCCCTGAAGCACCTCCTCAAAATCCCCTGGATTGTGAAGTGACCCTATCTTGAGCTCCCAAAGCATCCTATACTTCACCCCAATCTAAGCATTACCATGTTTCATTTGTCTTTACTTTTTTAAATATCAGCTTTGTTGAAGTATAATTGACATACAGTTAAATTAGCCAATTTAAATGTATAATTTAATACATTTTGACAAATGTATCAGTTTTGTAACAACCGCCACAATCAAGATATAGAACTTTCCAATCAGCCCAAAAAGTTCCATTGTGCTTTTCTCCAGTCAATTAACTCCCTGCACCTCTGGCTTCAGATTAACTGCTGATCTGCTCTGTCACTATAGGTTTGCCTTTTCCAGAATATCACATAAATGGAATCATACATACATACATACATACATAGGCAGTTATAAGTGGCTGGCTTCTTTCACTTAAAGCAATGCTTCTGAAATTCATCCTTCTTGTTGCATATAAGAGTAGTTCATTCCGGGACTTCCCTGGTAGCATAGTGGTTAAGAATCCGCCTGCCAAGACAGGGGACACGGGTTCCATCCCTGGTCAAGGAAGATCCCACATGCCACAGAGCAACTAAACCTGTGTGCCACAACTACTGAGCCTGCGCTCTAGAGCCCATGAGCCACAACTACTGAAGCCCATGTCCCTAGAGCCCATGCTCCACAAAAAGAGAAGCCACCATAATGAGAAGCCCACACACTGCAATGAAGAGTAGCCCCGGCTTGCCACAGCTAGAGAAAGCCTGCGTGCAGCAACGAAGACCCAACGCAGCCAAAAGTAAATAAATAAATAAATAAATAAATATTTTTTTTTTAAAGAGAGTAGTTCCTTTTTTTTTTAATTGCTGTGTAACATTCCATTACATAAATGTACCAGTTTGTTTTCCCATCACTTGTTTCCAAAATGCTTGTTTCCAGTTTGGAGTTATTAGGAATAAAGCTGCTATTAATATTTGCAAGTCTTTGGACATACATTTTTATTTTACCTAGGTAAAGCCCTCCAAGTAGCATTGCTGGATCATATGGTGAGTATATGTTTAACTTTATAAGAAACTGCCAGGGGGCTTCCCTGGTGGTGCAGTGGTTGAGAGTCCGCCTGCCGATGCAGGGGATGTGGGTTTGTGCCCCAGTCCGGGAAGATCCCACATGCCGTGGAGTGGCTAGGCCTGTGAGCCATGGCCGCTGAGCCTGTGTGTCCGGAGCCTGTGCTCCGCAACGGGAGAGGCCACAACAGTGAGAGGCCCACATACCGCAAAAAAAAAAAAAAAGAAAGAAAAAAAAAAGAAACTGCCAAATTGCTTTCCAAACTGCTTATTTCATTTTGCATTTTCACCAATATACAAGACTTCTAGTTGCTCTCTCTTAGGCTGCCATGTTTTGTGCTATGTGGTTCTCTACCTCCCTCATTCTTGGCCACATATTATGATGCTAGAGAAAAAAAAGGGCATCCCATTCTCAAGCTGACCACCTCACTATACAGGGCTCTAATGTGGGTTAATCTGTTCAAACAGAGACAAGCTAGACCAATAAGAGTCTTGCTAATAGAAACTTGAATTGAAAAATACAGAGAAATAAGCAGTTAATAGAGAGATAAGAAGCTGAAATGATGTAGGAAAAAAGGCCATGAAATAGAGCAGAAGCCATGAACAAGATGACATTCTGAAGATGAATCTGTAAGGTAGATAAAAGAAACCAAGTGTACTATGGTAGTTATCAACCTGACCACACATCTAAATAACTTGAGAAACTTAAAAGTTTAGTCATCTGGGTCCCATCCCAGTTTGTTATTTACTCAGCAAAGTACTTACTCAACAATTTTTTTAACATCTACTAGGTACCAGACACTGTTCTAGGCACAGGATACAGTTGTGAAGAAAACAAATAAAAACTCTTAATTTTATTGAGATTTACTGAGTCAGAATCTACAGGGATCTAACTAGACATGTATATATTTGCTATATATAGATTGTCTGTGTCCCTCCAACAATCATATGTGAAATGTTAGCCCTTAAGGTAATGGTACTAGGAGGTGGGGCCATGGGGAAGTGATTTAAGTCATGAGAGTAGAGCCCTCATGAATGGGACTAGTGCCTTTATATATAAAAGAGGCCAGAAGAGAGGTCTTCACCAGAACTCAACCATGCTGGCATCCTCATCTTAGGCTTCTAGCCTCCAGAACTGTGAAAATTAATTTCTGTTGTTTATGAGCCACCCAGGTTTGTGGTGCTTTGTTACAGCAGCCCAAACTGAATAAGACAATATTTTCAAGCTCCATGGATGAGTCTAACCCAGACTCAAGAACTACTGAAGAAGAGAAGGGAGTTGGAAGTGGGAAAAGGGAGACGACACAGAAAAACAAGAGACAGAGAATTGCTGAGTTATATTAAAGGTAGAGATCTAGTCTAAAGATCTGTGAACTCCTGGTAATGAGGTCCAAGGAGCCACCTGGGATTTTGTTCAGCTTCAGTAAGACTCAGTTATAGTGTGGTTTCTACTTTCCCATGAAGCTTAGCTTGTCCCAGACTCTCGTGAGGCCTGGCCACAAAGCTGAGATGCCTGTTTTATTTACCTTCCTCCTCATTATTTGAAGTAACTTGAGAGGTTCTGTTCCTTAGAACAAAAATAACTGAACTAAACCCATGTCCTAAACTCAGGTTTAGGACATGAAAACTCTTGCCCTAGATGAGAGGCAGATAGCTGACAACAACATGCCTAGTTTTTTCCAGGTCTTCTAGTCTATTCCTCTAGACACTGACTGAAGACCAGTGAGAACTTAAGGCAGTTCCAAGTGGGACACTTAGGACACTACCATCTGCATATGAGTATCCCATATGAGTATGAGTATTATCTCACTGCCTCACAGACCTTTACTGCCTTTTCTTTTTTTTTTTTTTTTTTTTTGTGGTACGCGGGCCTCTCACTGTTGTGGCCTCTCCCGTTGCGGAGCACAGGCTCAGCGGCCATGGCTCACGGGCCCAGCTGCTCCGCGGCATGTGGGGTCATCCCGGACCGGGGCACGAACCCGCATCCCCTGCATCGGCAGGCGGATTCTCAACCACTGCGCCACCAGGGAAGCCCTGCTGCCTTTTCTTTATTCACCAGAGCAAACCCCTTAGACAACAGTCCAGACTGGACCTGAGTCAATCACTTTTTTTGGATACCATATTTTGACTGTTGGCCACTAGTCTTGGGGTTTTCAAGCCTGACTTTCAGCTCTGACCATGCCCAGACCCAGCTAAGTCCCCTCCCCCAACATGTCTCCCTCCAAGTTATTGATTAATTCAACAGATATTTGAGTTTTTAATATGTGTCAGACACTATGTTAGTCATTAGGATCCTGAATCTGGGCAGGGGAAGATCTTGAGTTTGATTTTGGAGTTTGTTTTTGATGGAAATGGTAGCAATGCTCGACAGCAGTCGGAAATGTAGACCTGGAGCTTGGGAAATAGTTGGGAGTAGATGAGCTTGTCAAGGGAGTAGAAGAGGAAAAGAAAGCTGAGCCTTGGTTAATGGCCAAACTAAAGAATATAGAAAAGATAGGGCAGTTTTAGAAAAGAAGAAGAAGAGGAAGAAGTGGAAGGAGAAGAAAAAGGGAGACAAGGTAAACAAAAGAAGATCCAGAACTATGCAGTGTCATAAAAGACATTAGAGCAGAGAATTTCAAGAAGGGGTAGGAGTGGGGGAATTCAACAATGTCAAAAGCTGGGCATGGGGGGCATTAAACAATGTCAAAACTTGCAAATCAAAAGTTGCATTAGGGCTTCCCTGGTGGTGCAGTGGTTGGGAGTCCGCCTGCCGATGCAGGCGACATGGGTTCGTGCCCCCGTCCGGGAAGATCCCACATGCCGCGGAGCGGCTGGGCCCGTGAGCCATGGCCGCTGAGCCTGCACGTCCGGAGCCAGTCTCTAATGAAGGAGGAAAGTCCAAGCTGGGAAGAACAAAATGATAGAAAACTCTGAGTTCTTCCATCTATATAGTAAATGTGCTGCCTTTTTTACAAGATATCAGTTAACTTTCTTTTTAATAGTTGTATAACAATGATTCATCTTTTACTGTAAGAGCCCATCTCAAGTATTCCACAACACATATTAATCAAGAACTTTAAAAATCATATTCTTCAATGATGCAATTCCATTTGATATTGTTGATCATTCACCGCTTCTAGTGGCTTCCATAATACAATTCTCTCCTAATTTTCCTCCTCTCCCTAGAGAACTGGAATTTCTCAGGGTTCTGCTGTAGGTCTCTTCTTTCCTCACCCTACTCATCTATCTCCTCAGTGATCAATTGCATGGTTTCAACTACCACCTACATGGAAATGACATAAATATGTTCTGCAGCCTAGACCTGTCTTCTAAGCAACAGACCTATACATCCAACTGCCTCTAAACACAATATGAATGCCTCTCAGGCACCTCAAAACCAGCATGTATAAAACTAAAGTGATCACCTTGCCCATAAACTTTTCCTTGCTCCCTTACTCTTTATCTCTATGAATGGCACCACCATACACCCAGTTACCCAAACCAGAAACCTAGAAGCCATTCTTGATTCTTCCTTCCCCATCAATTCCCACAGGAAATTCTACTTCCCAAATATTTCTGAAATCTACCCACCTCTCTCTATTTCCTCCAGCAACTGCCCTAACTCACAGCACTATCATCTGATGCCCTCTTAGTGAAGGTCTTTCCATCCAACCCATTCTCCACACAGCAGCCGGAGACATTCTTATACATCAGAAATCACATCACATGATAAGAAGGTCTTAAAACCCATCAGTCACTCTTAGAATAAAGTCCAAACTTAACATGACTTAAAAAGTCCTTATCTTGGGACTTCCCTGGCGGTCCAGTCGTTAAGAATCTGCCTTCCAATGCAGGAGATGCAGGTTCAATCCCTAGTCGGGAAACTAAGATACCACATACCACATGCCGGGGGGCAACTAAGCCCACATGCTCTGGAGCCCGCGCACCACAACTAGAGAAGCTCGCACACCACAACGAAAAATCCCACATGCCACAACTAAGATCCTGCGTGCCGCAACGAAGACCCGATGAAGCCAAATAAATAAATAAATAAACTTTTTAAAGTCCTTATTTTGCCCAGCCTACCTCTCCATACTCATCTTTTCTCCCTCTTGTTTCACCAACACCTCCAAAGTCTCTTGTTTTCTCTTGCCTGTGAGCCTTTGTATATGCCCTTGACTCTGTAGACCCCTGTTCCCTTCCACCTGGCCCCGTGCTCTTGGCCTATTCCTACTCATGCTGAGATTAAATGGCTCATCCCCTGAAGCACCTCCTCAAAATCCCCTGGATTGTGAAGTGACCCTATCTTGAGCTCCCAAAGCATCCTATACTTCACCCCAATCTAAGCATTACCATGTTTCATTTGTCTTTACTTTTTTAAATATCAGCTTTGTTGAAGTATAATTGACATACAGTTAAATTAGCCAATTTAAATGTATAATTTAATACATTTTGACAAATGTATCAGTTTTGTAACAACCGCCACAATCAAGATATAGAACTTTCCAATCAGCCCAAAAAGTTCCATTGTGCTTTTCTCCAGTCAATTAACTCCCTGCACCTCTGGCTTCAGATTAACTGCTGATCTGCTCTGTCACTATAGGTTTGCCTTTTCCAGAATATCACATAAATGGAATCATACATACATACATACATACATAGGCAGTTATAAGTGGCTGGCTTCTTTCACTTAAAGCAATGCTTCTGAAATTCATCCTTCTTGTTGCATATAAGAGTAGTTCATTCCGGGACTTCCCTGGTAGCATAGTGGTTAAGAATCCGCCTGCCAAGACAGGGGACACGGGTTCCATCCCTGGTCAAGGAAGATCCCACATGCCACAGAGCAACTAAACCTGTGTGCCACAACTACTGAGCCTGCGCTCTAGAGCCCATGAGCCACAACTACTGAAGCCCATGTCCCTAGAGCCCATGCTCCACAAAAAGAGAAGCCACCATAATGAGAAGCCCACACACTGCAATGAAGAGTAGCCCCGGCTTGCCACAGCTAGAGAAAGCCTGCGTGCAGCAACGAAGACCCAACGCAGCCAAAAGTAAATAAATAAATAAATAAATAAATATTTTTTTTTTAAAGAGAGTAGTTCCTTTTTTTTTTAATTGCTGTGTAACATTCCATTACATAAATGTACCAGTTTGTTTTCCCATTCACTTGTTTCCAAAATGCTTGTTTCCAGTTTGGAGTTATTAGGAATAAAGCTGCTATTAATATTTGCAAGTCTTTGGACATACATTTTTATTTTACCTAGGTAAAGCCCTCCAAGTAGCATTGCTGGATCATATGGTGAGTATATGTTTAACTTTATAAGAAACTGCCAGGGGGCTTCCCTGGTGGTGCAGTGGTTGAGAGTCCGCCTGCCGATGCAGGGGATGTGGGTTTGTGCCCCAGTCCGGGAAGATCCCACATGCCGTGGAGTGGCTAGGCCTGTGAGCCATGGCCGCTGAGCCTGTGTGTCCGGAGCCTGTGCTCCGCAACGGGAGAGGCCACAACAGTGAGAGGCCCACATACCGCAAAAAAAAAAAAAAAAGAAAGAAAAAAAAAAGAAACTGCCAAATTGCTTTCCAAACTGCTTATTTCATTTTGCATTTTCACCAATATACAAGAGTTCTAGTTGCTCTGTCTTCTTGACAACACTTGGTATCATCAGTCATTTTAACTTTAGCCACTCAAGTGGGTGTATAGTGGTTTCACACTGTGGTTTTGATTTGCATTTCTCTAATGACTAATGATGTCAAGTGTCTTTTCATATACTTACTTGCCATTTATACATCTTCTTTAGTAAAGTACCTGTTCATTTCTTTTGCCCTTTGTTGTGTTGGGTTCTTTGACTTTTTATTATTAGGTTATAAGTTTCTCTGTATACTCTGATACAAGTCCTTTATTAAATATGTGTCTTGAAAATATTTTTTCCCAGTCCAAGTCTTTCCTTTTCATTTTCTTAATAGTGTCTTTTGAAAAGCAAAAGATTTCAATTTTAATGTCATCCAATTTATCCATTTTTCTTGTATATCACACTTTATTTTAATGGCTTTGTTAACCGTCTATCTTCCTCCTACAGAATAAGCTCAATGAAGGATGACAACATGTTTCTCTTGCTTATTATTTTATTTCTTGTGCCTGATGTGTAAGGTACTCAACACCAAGCACATAAAGCACACAAAAATATTTAATCAATTGATTATAATTAACAAAAATATGGAGGTACAACTAAGTTTTCTGTACTAGACAAACCAATTACTATTACCTGCTGCACTCCCAGCCTGTTAGGCTGCCATGTTTTGTGCTATGTGGTTCTCTACCTCCCTCATTCTTGGCCACATATTATGATGCTAGAGAAAAAAAAGGGCATCCCATTCTCAAGCTGACCACCTCACTATACAGGGCTCTAATGTGGGTTAATCTGTTCAAACAGAGACAAGCTAGACCAATAAGAGTCTTGCTAATAGAAACTTGAATTGAAAAATACAGAGAAATAAGCAGTTAATAGAGAGATAAGAAGCTGAAATGATGTAGGAAAAAAGGCCATGAAATAGAGCAGAAGCCATGAACAAGATGACATTCTGAAGATGAATCTGTAAGGTAGATAAAAGAAACCAAGTGTACTATGGTAGTTATCAACCTGACCACACATCTAAATAACTTGAGAAACTTAAAAGTTTAGTCATCTGGGTCCCATCCCAGTTTGTTATTTACTCAGCAAAGTACTTACTCAACAATTTTTTTAACATCTACTAGGTACCAGACACTGTTCTAGGCACAGGATACAGTTGTGAAGAAAACAAATAAAAACTCTTAATTTTATTGAGATTTACTGAGTCAGAATCTACAGGGATCTAACTAGACATGTATATATTTGCTATAGATTAATTGTCTGTGTCCCTCCAACAATCATATGTGAAATGTTAGCCCTTAAGGTAATGGTACTAGGAGGTGGGGCCATGGGGAAGTGATTTAAGTCATGAGAGTAGAGCCCTCATGAATGGGACTAGTGCCTTTATATATAAAAGAGGCCAGAAGAGAGGTCTTCACCAGAACTCAACCATGCTGGCATCCTCATCTTAGGCTTCTAGCCTCCAGAACTGTGAAAATTAATTTCTGTTGTTTATGAGCCACCCAGGTTTGTGGTGCTTTGTTACAGCAGCCCAAACTGAATAAGACAATATTTTCAAGCTCCATGGATGAGTCTAACCCAGACTCAAGAACTACTGAAGAAGAGAAGGGAGTTGGAAGTGGGAAAAGGGAGACGACACAGAAAAACAAGAGACAGAGAATTGCTGAGTTATATTAAAGGTAGAGATCTAGTCTAAAGATCTGTGAACTCCTGGTAATGAGGTCCAAGGAGCCACCTGGGATTTTGTTCAGCTTCAGTAAGACTCAGTTATAGTGTGGTTTCTACTTTCCCATGAAGCTTAGCTTGTCCCAGACTCTCGTGAGGCCTGGCCACAAAGCTGAGATGCCTGTTTTATTTACCTTCCTCCTCATTATTTGAAGTAACTTGAGAGGTTCTGTTCCTTAGAACAAAAATAACTGAACTAAACCCATGTCCTAAACTCAGGTTTAGGACATGAAAACTCTTGCCCTAGATGAGAGGCAGATAGCTGACAACAACATGCCTAGTTTTTTCCAGGTCTTCTAGTCTATTCCTCTAGACACTGACTGAAGACCAGTGAGAACTTAAGGCAGTTCCAAGTGGGACACTTAGGACACTACCATCTGCATATGAGTATCCCATATGAGTATGAGTATTATCTCACTGCCTCACAGACCTTTACTGCCTTTTCTTTTTTTTTTTTTTTTTTTTTGTGGTACGCGGGCCTCTCACTGTTGTGGCCTCTCCCGTTGCGGAGCACAGGCTCAGCGGCCATGGCTCACGGGCCCAGCTGCTCCGCGGCATGTGGGAT
>NC_041218.1:57086726-57117565 GCF_002837175.3 Physeter macrocephalus
GGTCACAACAGTGAGAGGCCCGCGTACCGCAGAAAAAAAAAAAAAAAAAAAAAGTTGCAGCAAAATATGAAAGAAAATAAGAAATGAAAAATCCTATCTGGAGATGAGTGAATGAGAGTGAATAAATATTTTAAGACTGATTGAAAATGAAAAGTATAGTAAAATAATGGCTTTAATTTATAAGTTTGAAAGATTTAACAAGGTTTGCAAAAGGTCACACAGGCCCAGCATCAAGAGAGTGAAGTAGATGGGAAAGAAAGTGATCAGGAAGTTAACCAGCCAGCTCAAGGACCTCAAGAAGAAAGGCATGCAGCAGGAAAAAATAACCACTATTTTTCTGAAATTCCCACTATTGCTTATAAAAACCACAATGCTCCTTAAAGTTTGAAAACGTTTTAAATATGCTTCACTTTGCAGATTTGGAAACAGTACCCTAGAGAGAATTCAGTTTGAAGGAAAAGGAGCCAAAAAAGAAAAAAAAAAAAATTGGATCACTTAAGTAGCCATGTGTGATCTTTCTTTGATGGCATTCACTGGGCGTTCTCTGAATTTACGATCAGGCGCTTCTAATTGATAAAGCTTTGATAGCACAAAAGGTCACCATGGATTACTCAGCCCTGCTTTGCAACATACTGTGCTCTTCACACACATTAGCAATTAACTGCAATAAATAATGGCATGAGTCACCCCTTTCAAACACAGGACAGCATCCTGAAGCTCCTTACCTGCAGTAAACAGCAGTAGGAACTGGCCTTTGTAGTAAACACTTTCCATTCCATAGTAAAATTCATCTCTGAAGCTTGTCTGATATTTTTTCCCATTTAACACACATATTTTATATGGGATCTAAGTCTATTCCCCCAGATGATAAGAAACCATATTTTTAAATAAAATCTCTGTAACATAAATGATATAAGTATAAACCTACCATTTAAAAAAATCTCTTTAATTAAATTATTCCTTCTTATAACCAAGAACACTTTATTGTCCTAATGATTTATTATTTTAATTCAGTCCAACTGGCAAGAAGGAATTAGGTACCATTCTGTTGTAACATGTCTCATTCCCATTCCAATTTTGTTCACAATAAATGTGTTACAGTTCTTCCATTGGCAGTCAAGGAAACTTCATACAAAGCAGCATTTACTTGCAGTTACAACAGAGCCAAGCAATACATATGCTATTTGACAGTTTGGAATATCTGTTTTCCAGCATTCATCTGGAGCTGTTATTGGAACAATTAAAATTATTTTTTTACAGTGTTTAAAGGCCCAAGACATATTAATTTGTCCTGATGGATGGTATAATGTGTTCATGTAAAAGAAAAACAAGTATTACATAAAACATGACTAAACTGGTCAACCACCCCTCTTTACCTTTTTTTCGACTCCATGTGTTTAATTCATTCTCCATTGAAAATGGCAACCAGTAAAAAATAAAACCCCCAGTTTGATTTACTTTTTACTGGGTGATATTCACACTCCTTATCACACTCCTTATCACAATGAGCAATGTCATTTTTGATCCAAAATAAGATTGAAACTTTTACTTTCACACAAAACTAAACACAGATGGTCTGATAATGGTAGAGAACTTCATACAAACTGCCTCATTTAAAAGGCCCATTTAATGCCACATTTCATTAATATGGCCTGTCTTAAATCAGACAGGCTCTCTTACAAGGAGCCAATCTTTATCTTTATTTAAAATCGGAGTATGTGGCTTATCTGTCACTATAAAATACCTTGCCTTCTTTGTACAGCGGTAGAAGTTAAAGCTGAGGAGCAGGGTGAGCCTCTTTGACACAGCCAGGACAATCCAATTTACAAACAGATTGTATCCAAAGGTCCTTTTGCCAGTCTATTATAGGATTTTAAAAGCATTTTATCATAGAAACAATGTTATACTTATTGGTCAGGTTCTTAGGAAAGCCCATAAAAGCCTGTTTAACCCATCATATAGTTGTGCTAACAGCTGAATAGTACCAAAATGCACCTCTGCTAAATAATACCATAGAACTGTGCACAATGTTTCTATGAGAAAATTCATTGAGAGTGCCAAGTTTTTATGCCTGTGACATAGCTTCCCAGTAACACCCTCTTCACTTCCTCTTGCAGACTTCCCTCCCTGTTGAGCAACAGGAGTTGGACTTCCTTGCCCTGAATAAAAGCCACCAATGTTGGCCACTATTATTTGGAGCCAGCATAGTAGAAGAATCACAAATGGTAGGTGAAGACAGAGACTAAGGGCAAGGGGTGAGGGTGTGGGACAGAGTCTAATAGGTTAAGGATGGATGGAAGTCTCTTGTCAGCATACACCTCAGACCACATTCCTTGGTCTAACCTGGGCATCATCATGCCTTTCTTTCTTCCTGAGGATTATTCTGTCTGATTCACCTTCAATTGCTATTACCTGTTGCTTCTACCAAGGTTTCCCTCTTTCACCTAAGTCGACTGCACCACAAAATAGCATTCTTAGCTTTTCTCCTTTGCTCCTGTGTGTCCTTTTGAAATTTCTTAAAGACTGTTATAGCTGCTAACAAAGGAAGTCAGGGAATAAAAAAGCTCTCCGAAATTTACTTTCCACATCTTTTTTGTTAATTTAGACTAAATTAAGAAAGACAAAAGTAGACCTGGATGATAACAATAGGTTTGGGGGGGACAAAACAAGGTATGAATTTGTTCTACAACATTCAAGAGCAAGACAGATCACATTAAATGGATATATTCTATGTAGAAAAAAAAATCTGGCTCAGCCTCCCACAAGCCAGAGTTGGTATCAAGATATTCCAATTCACATTTGAGAGACTGCCTTCTCCCCTTCAACTCCCCCAGTGGGACCCTGAAAACAGGGTAAATCTCTTCTTCTGACACTCAGATCATCATGGTCACACATGATGTTCACTGCTGAAGCCCACCAGTCCATTCAAAGAAAGGCCACACCATTCTTCTGTGCCAGGGATCTATTAAGTCAACTTCCAAGACAGTCATAAATGCTCCCTGCCCACAGCATCAACAAGCCCCACCTCAACTCCACATCAGAAGATCTCACTTCGAGGGTAAAGCATACAGGTTCCACCTACTCATAAATCTGTCACCTAGATTGGCACCCCACCCCAATCTCTGAAAGCTAATCCCACTCTTGCCAGTTCTGTATCCCCTGCTCTCCTCAACAAACCCCTCCCAGAAGCTTGATGTTCCCACTGCTACTCTCCTCCTACATCTGTATTCCCAAAACAAAAACTTGGGTGGAGTAGGGTTTTATTCCAGGTACCAAGAAACTCCCATTTTTGCTTTTTTGCTCTTTTTTCAGGCCTTCTATATAAGGGCTGTTTACAACACCCTGAAGCTAGGAAGCCCAGAATCAGAACATAACAACTTCTGGGGATTGTGGAAAAAATTTTAAATTATGCCAATAAATTACCATGCCAAATATATTTCAGAGGAACTCCCAGACTCACGTTTTTCTGTGTTTTTTTTTTTCTTTCATGACAGGTTGGCTGCAAACCAAGCCAGAGATGTAAGTGATACAGTGAGAAGGTCTAACATCCATATAATTGGAGTTCCAGAGGGAGAGGAGAGAGTGAATGGGGCAGAACAGAAAGAAAATCTGAAGAGATAATGTGTGATTATTTTCCAAGACTGAAAAAATACAGCAAGATATAGAATTAAGAATGCCTATAAATCCTAAGAAGGATAAGAAAAAGATGACTACACTTAGGCACAGCAACCAGAAATCACTAATTTTTTAGGTGTGATGGTTTTGTGATGATTCAATAGATAAATTTAATAAAAGTTTTAGCAATCATTATCTTTTGGACATACATACTCAGATTTATGGCTGAAATTATATTATGTCAAAATAATCAAGGAATGAAGAAGTAGGTAGGGATATAAAGAGGAATAAATTGCTAATCTTATGATGAGTTGTTAATTGTTGAAGTTGAGTGATGGATAAATCAATACAGAAACTGAAGTGGAGGAGAAGGTCACTTGGTTTTGTTTTTCTTTTAATTGCAGTAAAATAAAACATTATTTACCATCTTAACCACTTTTTAAAATTTTTTATTTTTTATTATTATTATTTTTTTGGCCACACTGCATGACTTGTGGGATCTTAGTTCCCCAACCAGGGATTGAACCCGCGCCCTCAGCAGTGAAAGCGCAGAGTCCTAACCACTAGACTGCCAGAGAATTCCCCCATTTTAACCATTTTTAAGTGTATAGTTCAGTAGCATTGGTATAGTCACATTGTTGTGCAACAGATCTCTAGAACTTTTTCATCTTACAAACTGAACTCTATACCCATTAAACAACACCGCCCCATTTCCCTCCCCCAAGTCCCTGAAAACTACAATTCTTCTTTGTGTTTCTATAAATTTGACTACCTTAGATACCTCATATAAGTGGAATCATACAATATTTGTTTTTTTGTGACTGGCTTATTTCACTTATAATGTTCTCAAGGTTCATCCATGTTGTAGCATGACAGGATTTCCTTTCTTTTTAAAGTTGAATAATATTCCATTGTATATGTACGCCACATTTTGTTTATCCATTCCTTTGTCAATGGATATTTAGGTTGCTTCCCACCTCTTGGCTACTATGAATAATGCTGCTGTAATTATGGGTGTGCAAGTATCTCTTCATGGTCCTGCTTTCAATTATTTTGGATGTATATTCAGAAGTAGAATTTCTGGATCATATGGTAATTTTATTTTTAATTTTTCAAGGAATTGCCATACTGTTTTCCATAGCAGATGCACCATTTTACATTCCCACCAATGGTGCACAAGGGTTCTAATTTCTCTACATCCTCATTATACTTAACTATTTTCTGTTTTTTTGATAGTAGTCATCCTAATGGGTGATATTTCTTTGTGGTTTTGATTTGTATTTCTCTAATGATTAGTAAAGCCATCTTGTTTTCCAAGATGGACCTGAAGGACTTATGGGGGTTGCTCAGCTAATTGAATCCAGAAGCATGAGGGGTATGGTTGAGGTCAATACTGCAGTTTGCTTCATCTACTGTCTAGAGTCCACCTGATACATATGTGTTTATATGAAACAAAGTGAATGGATTTGGTTCTAATCTTGGTTGTTCAGATTAATCAGAGTGACTGAGAGTGGCATATTCTTGGGGGAAATTACTAGCAGCCAAGACGGTATAGAAACAGGGGTGGATATTGTTGGGAAACAATTTTCCATGGGTCTCTTACATTTCTGCACATCTTGCAAGCTAAGACACTAAGTTCCTTTGTTCTGGACTACCTTTCCAAGGATGTTTGTATACTGAATAGCCTTGGAAAGATCTTGGGACAAATCTTGGAAGATAGTATGTCCCTTTGAAGCTTCAAAAGACAATCAAGCTTACTGACCATTATAAAAGTTTCAGGTTTCCTAAGCTCAGGGTTTCTTTCCTGTAATGCAACTCACTGTGTGTGCAGATGTCACCTGGCCCTCTTCACATTGCCCTGGGGAAAGTGGGGCTCAGGGAACTGGCACAAATGCTAATTCTCGGGCTGTTGTTATTGCTGTGAGTAATAAACAATCCTTTGTCTCTGATCCAGGAGCCAGAGCAGACACAAAACTGTGTCAGGCTACCTTATACCTTGTAAATAAGATAAAATCTCAGCTCTTTTACCATTCTTGACAAATATGTACAAAATAAAAGTAATACAAATAATACAGAACCTAAAAGATGTAGATAAAGCAATGCTCAGAAGAATATACATAGTCTTAGAAACTTCTTTTAATGGTCAAAAAGAATGAAAATGAATGAATGAAGCATTCAGCTCAAGATCTTAGAAAAGGACATAAAATAAACCTAAGGAAAGCAAAAGAAAGATAACAGCAAGAAAAAGTTAAACAGAAAATGAAAAAAAATGACAGAATGTATTTTTAAATATCAGTTCTTAAAATAAATAATTAGATAAACATTCATGATTCTAACTAAGAAAAAATGGAGGAAAAAATTATATTTTTAAAGTAAAATTTAGAAATAACCATAGAATTAGAGGATATTAAAAGAACAATAAACTCCTTTGCTCAAATTCATGAAAATAAATCATTTGCTAATATGGTATCATTTTGTTTTAATGAAGCCAGCAAAACACCGATACCAAAACTCAACATATATTGCACAAAAGAAAACTATATAGATCAATTTAATTATATATATTCATAAATCTTAATTAAATCATTATCAAATGGGATTTAGCAGCACATTTAAAAAATAATACATTCTGGCCAGCTATGTTCATAGCAGGAATGGTAGGATACTCATTATTAGCAAATGTATTAACATAATCCATCACATTAATAAGCTGAAAAGAAAAATCATAACATCCATAGATTAAATAGTAGCATTTGATCAAATTCACATCTTTTCTTCATTTAACTAAGTAATTCTTAATAAAAAAGGGATAAATAGAGTGTTGTTTCACACAATTCTATAACATCATATACATCATGCATAACTGAGAAATACCAAACACATTTCTATGGAAGTTAAGAAAAAGAATGCCTATTATTAGCATGATTAGTTAACACTGTTGTGGAAGTATCAGCTGACACAATAATTAGAAAAAGGAATGAGTAATAAAATTTAAGATAAAATGAGTGAATAAATAGCCTTTCTGTATACAGTCAGTTACAAAATATAATGAAATAAAAGATCCCATTTAAAATAGCAATAATAAAATTAAATGCCTAGTAATAAATTTAGCAAGAACTATGTCAAAGTTATATAAAGAAAAACCTTAAAATGCTACAAGTCACACACATGCAAAAAGAAGACTTGAATAAATGGAAACAATGTGATATGACAGATAATAGTAAAGAAATGAAACATATTTCTCAGTGGAGAAAGAATTATTCAATAAATGATGTTAAAATGGATCAAATTTTAATTTTTTAATCATAAAACTACTAGAAGAAAACATGGGAAATGATCTTATAATATTGGAACGGGAAAGCCTTTCTAAACCATGAAAGAAAAACTAAATAAACCGAAGTTCATGTAAATTAAAATATTCTACATGAAAAAAACAAAAGATTAAAGTTAAAAGTTAGGGGGAAAAATATAGCATTATTAAAGCCTAAAGGCTAACTTCCTTAATATATAAAGAGGTTCTGCAAAAAGACAAACAGTTCAATTGTGGGAGATAAACGGTCAACAGGAATAAAAAGACAATTTAAAGAAAAAAGAAATACATGAGGCTTTAAATATATGAAAAATTGATCAACCTCACTCATAATAAAATGTAAACTGAAGTTAGGAGATACCAATTTTACCTAACAGATTGGCAATGATCAAAAAAATTGAAAACCTACTGTTGGTGAAGGAGAATAGGCATCCTCACACTTTGTTGGTAGGTGTAATAGGCACCATATCAATGGAAGGCAGTTTGGCAACATCTATCAAAATTTTAAATGCACTTATCTTTTGATCCAACAATTCTATTTCTCAGAATATGTCCTACAGATATTTTGTACATGTGAAAAATGGTATGGAAAGAAAGATATTCCTGCAGAAATGTTTTTAATGGCAATAGATTAAATGCCCATTAAGATTAGTTAAATAAATAATGGTAGTACATCCATCCAAATGACTGCTATGCAGTCATTAATAAAGGAAGAAGCAGCTCCTTTTGTATTGATAAAGAATGATCCCTAAACAATAAAAAAGCAAATTAAAACTATGTTAATACATGCTCATGGAATACAATTCTGAGGTTACAAATGGATTCAGAATACAAAGTGAGTTTAGGCAATAATGTGTAAATTGATGTTCAAGATCAATTAACAATCAAGTAACGGGAATTCTGGCATTGTACTTAAGCCTAGAAAAGAGGGGTAAGACACAAAAGAAGATGTAAAATCAGAGTCTAGAGAAAGATGAGCCATACGACAAAAAGCGAGAGCCTATGGAGGGGCACAGATTGTGAAAAATTCCCTGTGGTAGGGAAATAACTGGTAAGTTTCTAGAAAAAAACTTTAAATAAAGGCAACAGCTCACTGGATGATTATAAAGATCTGATCAACCAGGTTTGAGAACCATTGTTCCAGGTGGTTCCTATGCAGACTTTCAGATGGAAAAGACATATACGAAACTGAACACAAAAATTTCAAGGGCCATCTCACTAAAAGAATGTAAAAATCTCACGACTACAAAGAACCTAAAAAAAAAAAAAACTAGGCTTGCCTATGTTGTCTGCAGATGGTTACCAGGCATTGCATGTGAATAGCATGCCCAAATTCAAGCAATAGAGAGGCTTTATTAGCAGAACATATGGTCCAAAGTTGCATTCTCAAATATGGTAGCCACTAGCCATGTGCGCTAATTAAATTTACATTTTAATTAATTAAAACATTTGTAAAAATAAAATTCAGTTCCTCAGTCTCTCTAGCCACATTTCAAATACTCAATAGCCACATGAGGCAGTGCCTATTGGATAGAACAGATAGAGAAATTTCCATCATTGCAGAAAGTTCTATCGGGTAGCACTGGTCCAAAAAATAGCATTGGCACTAAGTTGCTAGTCTAATTTTGTCAACCCTTATTATTATTTTATTATTAATAAATACCTTATGAGTTGAGATAAACATTTGACGTCCAGAAGTGAATAGAAGCATTACAGTTAATGATAAGTGTATATTCTAATAGATATGTCTTAAATTCAAAGTTCTCACCCTTGGACATCAAAAATATAATCAACGTAGGTATCCAAATAAGTATAACAGACGTGTTCCATATAGCAAACCACATGAAACAACTGAGGTAAGGACTGAAGGTTAAAAAACACAAAAAGCACTGGATACTGGAACTAGAGGTGGGGAAAACGCAAAAACAGACTTAGGGAAACAAAAACAAAAATCAAAAAAGCATAGGGGAAGCAGAAGATAAGTAGCAGCTGGTGGAGGGCTTTGAAGGTCAGAGGCTTGCATATCATCAGAGGGCAACAGTGAAACCTCTAAAGAACTCTTGCTGGGCCTTTCACCACAGCATCACCACAGTTGACAACTGCCACCTTCTTGAAATATTCTCTTCTAGATTCCATGACTCCATGCAGCCCTAGTTTTTTTCCACCCAACCTCAAAATGCTGGAGAACCTCAGGCTGGGTTTCACACTCCCTTCTCTGCTGCTCCTTTAAACCATTATCAGGGATTTAAATATTATTTGTATGTCATTGATCCCAATAAAGTTGCAAAAAAGGAAAAAAATTAATTCTCCTCCAAGCTCCACTCATATATTCAAATAGCTTATCTGGCATGCTTTCTTGGATTTTCCCTCCAGCATCTTGTCTAGTAGAGGGCTTCTGATAAACACCAGCAAGCATCACTTGGAGTACAATGGAACTAATTCACAGGCAGAAATTCTGCAAGTTGCATGATTCCCTTGTCCTCTAGCCATTCTGTGGGGAGGGCTGCTTGGGCCAGTGAGCAACCGAACATACCATGGATATATCCTCCAACAGAGCAAGCCTGCCCCCTTCCACTATTGCACTCGGTTCTGTGGGTGCAAGCCCTACATTTGGGGCACCTGGTTTTCAAGAAAGGTGTCTGCCAGTACTGGGAAAAATCCTGATGATATCTGGTGTTCTTCGGGGTAGGGGAAGTAAAGTACTGCCTCTTCCACCAGGGGAAAAAGGAGCCAGTAGTGCCAGCTCATTTCCAGCCAATCCACGGGGGTGACAAGGTTGTCTCTACATCTCAAGTTTAACACGTCTAAAACTGAATTCTTTATTCCTTCTATCTTAAACCCTTTCTTCCCCCCAACTTAGTTCCATCTTGAAAGATACTACCACATATCCATCATTCAAACTAGAAATCACAGAGTTATCCTAGAATTCCCCCTTCTCCCTAATTCCTTACATCCAATCCACCGCCAAATTCTATACAGCTGTATTATCTAATATTGGCTGTCAGCCACATGTGGCCACTGAACACTTGAAATGGGGCTGGTCCAAATTGATATGTGCTTTAAGTATAAAATACACATCAGATTTTGAAGACTTAGTACAAAAAAAGAATGGCAAATATCTCACTAATAATTTTTATATTGATTATGTGTTAAAGTAGTAATATTTTGGATATATTGGGTTAGATAAAATACATTATTAAAATTAATTTCCTTTTACTTTTTTTATATGGTTATGAGAAATTTTTAAATATATATTTGTGGTTCACATTATATTTCTATTGGACAGTGTTGCTATAGAGTATATCCATCAAAATCTTCCAAATCTACTGTCACCACCTTCACCCAAGTCACCATCATTTCTTGCCTGAACTACTACAATGGCCTTATTAATCGTCACGCTTCTTCAATTGTCCCATTCTGATTCTCTTTAAATTTAGAAATCCTTTTAAAATATAAGTCTTATTATATTTCTTACTTGCTTAATATCTCTCAATGGTTTCTCATTGTCCTTAAAATCCAAGTTTCCTATCATGGACTTTGAGGCCCTGTATATGATATGATTGTAGCTTCCCATGTGTCTGCCCATCACTATCATGTCTTCTAAAGCCACACAGTAGGCACTCACTATTCTCCAGCAGCACCCGGCATCCTTCAGTTCCTAAGACATACTAACCTTATACCCACCAGGGCCATCACATCAACTGTTCCCTATGCCTGGAATGTTCTGTGTGGCTTTTTTGCTGTCTCCATCTCATTCAAGTCTCACCTTATACATTAGTTCCCTAAGTGGCCCTCCCTGATCAGTCAGTCTAAGGGTTTCTGCCCTTTACTCTCCATCCAAGAACTCTGTTTCCTTCACTTTTCTCAATTTACAGTTAGTTATTTGTATGCTTAATGGTTTGTCTCTCTTCCTCTGCATGACAGATGGCGCCAGGTCTGTTCAACCTACCAGTGCAGACCCAGTGTTGGTCAAGGAATTTATTTTAGGGGCAGTGTATAGAAAATCTAAGAGTAGGGATTGGTTAGAGGTGAAAAGGTTAGAGGTTAAAGAAAAAAATGGATCCAAGAATTGCCTAGAGAACAATATGTCAAAATTAAAGTTAATTGATACTAGAAGCTTCAATTCTGGATCATCTTTGGGAAAATTAGATTTGAATATATGATCCAGAAATATTCTAATATCTTTTGTTTCTAAATAGTTCAATATTGGCCAAGAGATCTAATCATTATTTTATCAGAATATTAATTTAACATATGATCTGAAGTTGAGTCTCAAATCATACCTCCCAAAGTACTCCTCTTGTTTTCCTCTGAAAACCTTTCCAGGAACTTCTGTCATATTGAGTGGAAACAATATGAAAACCTTTCCAGGAACTTCTGTCATATTGAGTGGACATATTGAGTGGAAACAATATGGGATTCCCTCACGAAGCTCTGAGCATAATATCATAATATCATATGGTGACCTGACACACTCAGACCAGGCCTCCTTGGAGGCCAGTTCTCTTCCCTATAGCTCTCAAATGGCATATTCCCTTAACCACAGTGGAGCAGGATTGTCAAGTCTCAAATATATCTAAAAACAGGTCATAAATGGCATGTGCTATGGGAGACTGCTCACAGTATATTTATAAAAATAGGTTTAAAACAGTGATAATAATCCAGTGTCAAACACAACAGTACATAATTGGTATTCAGCAAATATGTGTTGAAAAAGTTATTAATTTTAGCTAGAAAAGAGATTATCTTTCACACATAATGCATATGCATAAGAAAGAAAAGACTAGAAAGTTTAACAAGTGCTATTTCTGGGGTATGAAGAGTATAGCTACTTTTTCTGTGTCTGCTTTTCTACATTTTCCAACATTGTGTAATTATATGATTAACACGCAATCAGGGAAAAATGTTATTTTTATAAACAAACCAATAAACTGTCAAAGCTACTAATGCACTCTTCTAGGCTCCCAAGGGCCTCAATTTTGGCAGAGACTCAGACTGCGGTAACTATATAAATATCAGTCCGATTGGGAAATGAAAGGAGAAAGGGGTAACTTGGGTTTCTGAAGGACCTAGCTGGTCAAGCCATTACCCAAGTGACTCCTTTGCTCACTGACGCTAGGGAAGAAAGTAGAGACGTACAAAGCAAAACTTATCTAAGTAAGTATTAACTTCAGCAGCAGAGGCAGGAGAAGGAAAAGCGACCTTCCCTACATGATGACAATTCTGTTCTAGAGTTTGTTGTCAAGTTTTCAAATGTCAGGTAGAGTGTGGACCAGAATTCAACTTGATGAAGGCATGACTGCAGACAATAAAGACATGAAAGATAGCATTTAACTGCAGAGGTTTCAACATCTTTTGTGGCTACCATAACATGTAGGGCATGCATTGTACACATGGTGCTTTATACTAAAGGCATTTTAAATTTATTTCTAATTCTATCATTCTCCCTTACACACTGATCCTCAAAACTAGAATTGTTCACCCAGTGATAGTTAAGTGGGTGAGGTCACCAAAATAGTTACATTCAATTATGCCATGAGAGACCCAAGAGCATACACATTTGTATGTGCAATGTCTTCTAAACAAAAAAGAAACCACGATGGTTTATAATGTGTCTATTTGTTATATAACATTTAGTCTTACAACAAAATCTGACTCCCTCACTTCAGAAGTCACCATTAAAATCTTTATTAAAAACAAACAAAAAAATCCTCAAGTCCGAAAAGAATGAACGTTAACAAACTATATCAACTGCAATCACATGGAGACCATACTACCTTATGCTGGGTTTTTCATACAGACACATAACAAACACCACACAAGTTTAAAGATGAAAATTAAACAAGAACAGAGGATCTGGCAGTATAACTGAAAAAGTTAAAAGACATGGCTGCATAATATTTTTAAGCATTAAGATTGTGTAACAAACGAGAACTACAAACCTAGGTTAAAATGCAAAAAGTGCCCTAATCATGTCATTTTGGAACTGTCTGAGACAATTGAACAGTAATATTTGCTTCCAAGGAACGAATAACCATTCAAGGAGTACAGCTTTTGTATACTTTTAAACAGACATTAAACTATCAGGGAAAAAACTGTATACAGGAGTATCAGTTTATTTCTTCCAGCTTGAGGCTGACAGAACCTACAGATAAAATGATCCCCTGCTAACTCCCTTGGTATTTAAAGGATTCTTTACTTAGTTTGAATTATCAGCCAGACTTATAGCTGACATTAGAAAACTGTATAAACCAAACTGCTGTCTACAGTTCTCCCTGCAGTACATGAACTTCTGTACCCAAGTAAACACAGGGTGACTAGGACTTAGTTTTAATTTTTTTATCAGTTATTAATTACCTTTACTTGTCAATTAAATACATAATTTATATAATTTTATATAATTTTAAACTATTTTATCATACACACAGATAAACTTTAATTCTGTTAATTATCACATTTAGCTAAATGAACAAGCTTCAGCCACGTGTATCATGCTTACATGAAATGCAGTCATATAGCTTTGGTCAGGAGAAAAAGGTATTCTGAAGAAGCTGAGCAAGTCTGAAGAGATACAATCCCATATGCAGGGAGGAATAGTGCTGACCCAAGGGCATTAATTTTGCTATAGACCCTTTAGTTAATGCTCAGATTGTAACACAACAATCAGTACTCCCTTGCTGCAGGAAAGCAAAAAGGAAGGAATGCCTCTAACTTGGGTCCACATATCCTACTTTCCTTAGAAAAGGAGGCTGTGTGTGGTTGCCTAGAGACTAAATCCAGTTTACTAATCAAAAAAACACACCAGTTCTCCACAAGGCATGGAACTTCATCAGAGGCCTTGTTCTCTTGTGGAAAAAGGCCAAAGTCTAAATTTATCTGTACCCGTGGGGTAGCAAGACCAAAGCAGGGGGCAAGTGCCCCCTTGGTGTTATTTTTCCAATGGCATTTGCTCACTCCATGTCTGTGTGTCTCATTTTGGTAATTCTTGAACTATTTCAAAATTTTTCATTATTTTATTTGTTATGGTGATCTGTGATCAGTGATCTTTGATGTTACTATTATAATTGTTTTGTGGTGTCATGAACTATGCCCATATTAGATGGTGAACTTAATTGATAAATGTTGTGTGTGTTCTGACTGCTCCACCAACCAGCTGACACCCCTTCTCTTTCCCTCTCCTCAGGCCTCCCTATTCCCTGAGACCCAACAATATTGAAATTAGGCCACTTAATAACCCAACAAAGGCCTCTAAGTATTCAAGTGAAAGGAAGAGTCACACGTCTCTCACTTTAAATCAGAAGCTTAGTGACAAAGGCACATGGAAAACCAAGACAGACGGAAAGCTTAGCCTCTTGCACCAGTCAAGCTATGAATGCAAAGGAAATGTTCTTGAAGGCAATTAAATGTGCTACTCCAGTGAACACACAAAGAATAAAAAAGTGAAACAGCCTTATTGTTGATATGGAGAAAGTTTTAAGGTCTGGATAGAAGATCAAACCAGCCACAACATTCCCTTAAGCCAAAGGCTAATCCAGAGCAAGGCCCTAACTCTCCTCAATTCTATGAAGGCTAAGAGAGGTGAGGAAGCTGCGGAAGAAAAGTTAGAAGTTAGCAGGGGTTGGTTCACGAGGTTTAAGGAAAAAAGCCATCTCCATAACATAAAAGTGCAAGGTGAAGCAGCAAGAGCTGTTGTATTGAATAGAAGCTGCAGCAAGTTATGCAGAAGATCTAGTTAAGATGATTAATGAATAAATAACAGATTTTCAATGTAGATGGAACAGCCTTCTATTGGAAGATGCATTCTAGGATTTTCATAGCTAGAGAGGAGAAGTCAATGCCTGGTTTCAAAGCTTCAAGAGAAACAGGCTGATTCTTTTGTTGGGGGATCATGCAGATGATGACTTGAAGTTGAAGCCAATGCTCATTTACCATTCCAGAAATCTTAGGGCTCTTCAGAATTATGCTCAATCTACTCTGCCTGTGCTCTTATAAGTGGAAGAACAAAGCTTAGGTGACAGTGCATCTGTTAACAACATGATCTACTGAATATTTTAAGCCCACCTACTGCTCAGGAAAAAAGATTCCTTTCAAAATATTACTGTTCATTGACAACGCATCTGGTCACCAAGGAGCTCTGATGGAGATGCACAGATTAATGTTGTTTTCATGCCTGCTAACACAACATCTGTTCTGCAGCCCATGGATCAAGGAGTAATTTCAAGTATTATTATTTATGAAAGACATTTTATAAGGCAATAGCTGCCATAGATTGTGATTCCTCTGATGGATCTGGGCAAAGTAAATCGAAAACCTTCTGGAAAAGATTCACCATTCCTTTTTTTTTTAATTGAAGTACAGTTGAATATATATATATATTCTTTTTCATACTCTTTTACATACGGTTTATTACAGAATATTAAGGATTCACCATTCTAGTTGCCACTAAGAACTTTCGTTAAAGAAAATTAAAAATAAAAAATTTTAAAAAAAAAGAAACTTCGTAATTCATGGGAAGAAGTCAAAATATCAACAGTAATAGGAGTTTGGAAAAAGTTGAATCCAGCCCTCATGGATGACTCTGGGGGGGGGTGGTTCAAGACATCAGTGGAGGAAGGAACTGTAAATGTGGTAGAAAGAGGGAGGAAACTACAATTAAAGTGAAGCCTGAAGATGTGACTGAATTGCCGTAATTTCATGATAAACTTTAAAGGATGAGAAGTTGCTTCTTATGGATAAGCAAAGAACAGGGCTTCTTGAGATGGAAACTATTCCTGGTGAAGATACTGTGAAGACTGTTGAAATAACATCAAATGATTTAGACTATTACATAAACTTAGTTGATAACGCAGTAGCAGGGCTGGAGAGGATTGACCCCAATTTTTAAAGGGGTCAATATCTAAAGAAGTTCTACTGTGGATAAAATACTGTCAAACAGCATTACATGGTACAGAGAAACCATTCATGAAAGGAAGAGTCAATTCATGAACTAAACTTCACTGTTGTCTTGTTTTAAGAAATGTCCATGGCCACCCCAACCTTCAGCAACCACCATCCTGATCAGTCAGCAGTCATCAACATCCTGGCAGGACGCTCAACCAGCAAGATTATGACTTACTGAAGCCTCAGATGATAGTTAGCATTTTTTAGCAATTAAGTATTTTTAATTAAGGTATGTATTTTTTTTAGACAGTATGCTATTGTACACTTAACGGACTACAGTATGAAAAATTTTTATATGCACTGGGAAACCAAGACATTCCATGTGACTCACTTTATTGCAACATTCACTTTATTGCAGTGATCTGTAACTGAACCCACAATAATCTCTACAATAATCTCCGAGATATGTCTATAACTCAATTTTTTTACAAAGAACTGACTCTACTTCAATCAGACTCAAACCTTAAAATATGACATGTTGTAAGCTACTTTATAAAAAATAAACAAGGTCCTACTGTATAGCACAGGGAACTATATTCAATTATCTTGTAATAAACTCTGATGGAAAAGAATCTGAAAAAAGTATATATTCTGAATCACTTTGCTGTACACCAGAAACAAAAGATCGTAAATTAACTATACTTCAAAAACAATAATATGTGTGTGTGTGTATATATATATATAATGTTAATCTTGCCTGACAGGCATTAGCCATTTGTTTCTACAAAGAATACAAAGGAAGTTGTCCCTCCCCAACCCCCCCAAATAAGTACTGTATTTTACTTCTGTGCATCCCACATCCTCCTTGGCGGTTGGCAACTGTTGCTGTATCATCTCATCAGCCCAGGTACGATCCTCATAACCAGCTGATGCCAATAAACTTTTATGTCCTCTGCCCACCTCCCTCACGTTCCTTATAAACTTGTTAGACTTCAAAGCAATACCTCAGAAAGTATTCCCACACAACTCAGAAGACTTAAGGAATTAAGGGGGTTCATGTCCCCTTCCTCCTTCAAAGCCAGTAGAAGTGCATCAAGTCCTTACATCATATCACTCTGACCTCCTGTTTTACCTCCCTCTTTGACTTTTAAGGACCCCTTTGATTACACTCAGCCCAGCCAGATAATCTGGGATAAACTCCCCATCTCAGGACCTTAAGCCGTAACAATAAAATTTACTTGACAATACTACTACTGTACCCATACAACAGAATATTATTTGGCAACATAAATGAATGAAATACTGATACATGGTACAAAATGAACCTTGGAAACATTATGCTAAGTGAAAGAAGCCAGTCACAAAAGACCACAAATTGTATGATTCCATTTATATGAAACATTCAGAATAGGCAATCTTATAGAGAGAAAGTAGATCAGTGGTTGCTTAGGGCTAGGAAAGTAGGAGGGGGATAACAGAGATTGACTGCTAATGGGTAAAGGGTTTCTTTTAAAGGGCACAAACACATTTTTAAGTTAGATTGTGGTGATTATTACACAGCGCTATGAGTATTTTTAAAAATTGAATTGCATACTTTAAATTTAATTGTATGGTATATAAATTATACATTGATAAAGCTGTTGTTAAAAATACTACTGTATTTATTATGGCTACCACTGAAAAGTTACTATGTGCAAGAAACCTTAGAGACCCTATATCATCTGATTCTTAACAACTCTGTGAGGTCAATTTTTCATCTTATAGATGAGAAAACAAGTTCAGTAAAATTAAAATATTTACAGAAAGCTACAGAGCTGGTCAGGAATAGTACCCAGATATACTACTCTAAAATGTCTCTATACAGTCCATGCTTTCTAAATTATGCCATGCTTCCCATCAAATAGTTTATTGGAAATACTTATAAGAGATCACTGACATACAAATGGCCTTGAAAAAACAGGCATTTGGTTTTCTATCACTGGTGGGAGTAAGTTTTTTTGAGGCATCAATGATAAGAAATAAGGCTTAACATAGGGAATTATATGCATTATCTTGGGGGGGGAGGTGTATGTACCTATCTTATATATACCTATAATGGAGTATAATCTGCAAAAATAATACTGAATCACCATGCCGTACACCTGAAACATAATACTGTAAATCAACTATATGTTCTTCAATAAAAGAAAAAAAAAAGGCTTAAAAGGTTAGCATCATTGTTACTTAATTCAAAATCCACATCTAGAAAACAAATGCTTCTGGAAAGCAACTAAAAGTAATTAAGGTCATATAATTTGTTCCTTCTCTTTCAGTTTATGTCAGAGCTAGACTGTGAATGTCTTCAAGATACAGATGTCATCTGTTTGTCATTTTTTAAGTCAACGCCTCTAAAAATTCTTGGTTCTTTGTATTAATAGAAACACCAACAAAATATAAATATACAGAAACCATCATTATTTCATTAAACTACACTCATTAGGCAAATGTATTCCTTTACTTAGATTTTATTACTTATATTTAGTTTTTTATCCATACATTTAGAGGAAACTACAAACACTAACTTATTAGCCATTCCAGAAAGATAGGTGGATAAAAAAAGTATAAGAGGAAGAAATACAGATACTATACTAAAGGTATACTTCTTCACCTAAAATGCAACTAATCATCTATTTAGTTGTTATATTAGTCCGTTTACTGCTGTAACAAATTATCACAAACTCAGTGGCTTAAAACAACAACAGTTTATTATCTTTTGGTTCTGTAGGTCTGAAATCTGACATGGGTCTCACTGGGCTAAATTCAAGGTCTCAGCACAGCTGCGTTCCTTTCTGAGGCACTAGGGAGGAATGCTTCCTTGCCTTTCCCATTTTCTAGAGGCTACCTGCATTCCTTGGTTCATGTCCCCTTCCTCCTTCAAAGCCAGTAAAAGTGGGTCAAGTCCTTCTTACATTGCATCACTCTGACCTCTTCTTTTACCTCCCTCTTCCACTTTTAAGGACCCTTATGATTATACTGGGCTCACCCAGATAATCCAGGATAACCTCCCCAACTCAGGACCTCAAATTAAGGTCCTTAACTTAATCACATCTGCAAAGTCCTTTTATAATGTAACAAAACATATCCACAGGTTCTGGGAATTAAGACATTGATATCTTTGGGTAACCATTATTCTGCCTATCACAGTTGCCCTTATCTTCAAAGAAATCAGGATATACCCATAGTAAATTGAGCCTAAACTGGAGGAGTGGTGGGGCATACTAATGGTTTCGATAGAGTATGCAGAATTTGGAATGAAAAATTCCTTTTTGTTGTCATATTTTTTACTGACATTCTATTTTGAAGATGAACCATAATTAGATACATGGAATAATAGGAGAAATAGGTTGCCATTCAAAACCATGACAGGAAACAGAACTATCTAAATGAATCTGTCAATTTTCAAATCTGAACAGAAACCAAAAAAAGCTTATTTTGTACTTTCTTTTTACATATTGTTCTGCCATAGCACTCAGCAACTACCATTCATACAAAAGCCACAGCCTATATCATAAAATTTGGTGTTGTACTAATTCAAACTACAGAAAAGGTAGCTGGGAAGACTATATCAGGGCATAATGACCATGAGTTTTTATGAACCTTTAAACTAAAATTTCCAAAGAAACATTATATACATATATGTGGTTAAGAAAACAAACCTTTTTGAAAGGTCCAAATTCAAAATGAAATTATGTCACTACATTATAAGACTGACTTTTGCTTAATTCCCCAGAACAACATTCTGTCCAGTGTTTAACTTTTTCAATTTAGCGTTATATCTTTTTTGACTCCAAGACAGAAGACTGATGCTTGACGTACTCAAGTTATAGCCAGCATTTACCAATTCTTTGATTCGACTTTTTAAAGTGCTTATGCTTGAATCCAAAATCTGAGAATTTTCAATTATTTGTGAAATGCTAATTTTTTCTTCTATGAGGCAGTCTATTTTATCACTAAACTTTTTCTCTCCCAAGAAGATCACATCTGGACAGCTTAAAACAAACTTCCGTATCTCTTCTGCAGTACACCCAAGAGAAAACAGTCTTTCTTTGATATTTGTGTAGTTTCTTCTCATACAATCATTGGAAAGGTCTAGGATTTTAGCTCCTGGACCACGTATCAAAACAAGCAGCTGCTCATTGTTCAAGTTGAAAGCTGACTGTAAAAATTCAATATTAGTTTTTACCCGTTTGGTGCTCTGAATTAAGATGAAAGGGTTTTTAAAAATTATCTTCCTGACAAAACCTGTGGGATCATTGTGACCCAAAGATAAACAGATTTCTTGCAAAAATTCGACCATCTGTTTATTCAGCTCAAGACTATTGGAGAAGGTACGTGGGGCACTGGTCAACAATCGACAAAGGCATTTACGGGTCAATCCAACTGAGTAGAGGAACTCTATATTTTTCTCTAAGTTCAGGTTGTTACTGGACCGAAAAAAGGATTCAGGAGAACGTTCCAAAATAGCTACAATTTCAAGGTCTGATGTCACAATTCTTCTCCACAGATCCCACCGATTTGAAAGACTTTCAGGTGTGCGTGTCATGGCTCGTGGATATCTTGATATGATGCTAGCAATCACTTCTTTGCTAGCTCCTTTAGACAGAAGGAATGTCTTCAGGTTCTGCTCATTAGTACCTCTCCTATTAAAAACTCCAGGCTGTCGTTTCTTTGCCATGTCAACATCAACTCCCATAGTAAGTAAGTTATTCAGCAGTTCTTCATTTTCCAAAGGTTCACTGTCTGCATTATCACATTTCATACTGAAAAGCCTAAATGAAACTGATTTAAAGAGGATTTCTGCTGAAAATCGTATCATCCAACATCTTGAACCAAAAAGAAAGTTACTTCTCATATACAAGAGGTTTCTTGGTGCCATAATGGTCAGGTAGCCCAAACCTTTTGGAATGCTGTATAAAACAACATATATAATATTATACAAACACACATGTTAAACAGATAAAAGACCATATTATGACCCTATTAAGTATCATGGTCATTTCTGTAAGAAAATACCTAGGGATCCAGCTCTCCTGGTGCTGTGGTAACAATCCCGCCACCACACTCCCACTCCCTAGCTCACTGCTTCTGATTATCTGTGGGTCAGGGGCCACTTCTATTCTTAACATAAAGAAAAGCAGTACAGCATCATCACTGCCCCAGAATTATTCCTGCCTTTACCTTCCTCTTTTTATTTGGCCTTGCCTGCCTTGGCTACCCAAAACCAGTTGCCCCTCTCCATCTCTGCTTTATCTTCCTGGTTTCCAAACCTTTGGCTTATTCCTACTAATTGATGCTTTCAATTGTGCCTTGTCTTCTAACTTACTAGATCTTTGGCCTTGCCTCTGCCCATAGATACCAGACTTCTTTGCCTCTGTTCTCACTTCCTGGTTATCAAACTCTAAATTTAGGGGACTTCCCTGGTGGCACAGTGTTTAAGAATCCGCCTGCCAATGCAGGGAAAACGGGTTCTACCCCTGGTCCGGGAAGATCCCACATGTCGCGGAGCAACTAAGCCCATGCACCACAACTACTGAGCCTGCGCTCTAGAGCCCATGAGCCACAACTACTGAAGCCCGCGCGTCTAGAGCCCGTGCTCTGCAACAAGAGAAGCCACCACAATGAGAAGCCTGCGCAACGAAACGAAGAGTAGCCCCCACTCGCCACAACTAGAGAAAGCCCGCACGCAGCAAGGAAGACCAAACACAGCCAAAAAAAAAAAAAAAATTTTTTAAAAACCTTTAAATCTAGCCCTGAAAACCAACACTTCATACTACCTAATTTCCATCTTAAACAGCTTTTTCTAGATTCATGGTACTCTTTAAATCCATGCTATCATTAGAACCTTAATTCTTATCTCACATAGCTCCTGATCCCAATCTCCATGTCACTCAATTTACTCTAATGTCCCCTTGGTTCTTGGGTTAACCCAACAACTCCAAACCAATTTTCATCTTCATAATGATCTAGCTGGGATATTTCATACACACAGTCTACCGCATGTGGAACTATACAGAGAGATGGGATGTAAACATTTTAAAAGTTACTTTTGCCATTCTCCTCACCACCATTATATAAAAGACTAACTCAGGGCTCTCTGCATCTGTGTCACAACACATGTAACTTTGATCAAGTGACTAAAACCTGGGTAACTCATTTTCCTGATCATTTAGAAATAGGGCATAAAATGGATGAACTTATACATGAGAATAATCATAAGTCCCTACTAAAACAAGCACCTTTATTTATAGGAAATATTTTATGAGAAAATCAACAGAAAAGTTTTCTTCTGTTATCCAGCTTGTCAGATGGTTTAAGTTCCTAAGTTGCTTGTGGTCTGAGTCATACAACAACACATAATACTTTTTTAACTGTACTTTCTCCTTTTCAGACTACACAGCTGTGACAAACTTAGTTCTTGATTCCTAATTACTTACAACAGGCTCTAATCACTTAAAAGAGGCATTTCCCTTCTCCTCTCTGCTAATTAAGCATAAAATAGAAAATAGAGATAGATGTTTCCAACTCACCACTAATATCTCTGGCCTTGAGATACTGCTTTCAAGATCCATAAAAGAAAAGCTCCTCTGTGTCTGTCCTTTTAATTACTCCAACAAGAACTTGGATTATGCCTACAGGCTGGGAACATTCCTGTAACTCAGATAATCCACCAATCATCAAAGAATTAACAAAAGATTCTAAAACTATAGATTCAAATAACATTCAAACTCCAATCTAACAAGAACTTGGATTATGCCTACAGGCTGGGAACATTCCTGTAACTCAGATAATCCACCAATCATCAAAGAATTAACAAAAGATTCTAAAACTATAGATTCAAATAACATTCAAACAAAACGCAGGACACTCACAAAGTAAACATCAAACAGCAAAAGCACACTTTAGATTGCCCTATACTGAGTTCACTGTTCTTCATGTCTCCATAATACCACATACTACTCTATAACTACATACTCTTCCAAAAATGCATGAAGATAGAAACTTAAAAACAAGATCCTCCTAACTAAAGAATGAAGGCTTTGCCTTGCCCTGCTCAACAACCTGCTCTCTCTTCCAGATGCTCAGGGTGACCTCTACTGGATAATGGGACAGAACACTGACAGCTGTAGATAAACCAGTGCTTTCCAAAGAGGAGTGCGAGATGATCCAATGGGACACAGGAAGAAAACAGTAAAACTCCAATTTATATTTGTCTTGGCCTTTTAAAATTTCTACTTTTTACGTTTCATAATGTAAAAATGTATACAATATAATAGTACTATAAACATGTATATAACAAATTAGTAAATAAATATACCTATATTGGAGGTACATTTATAAACCTTTTTATTAAGATTGTACATGTTCAAAAATGTCTATGACTACTACTCTAGACTACACTCTACTCTTGAGAAACAGGGCTGAGCGAGTCAAAGAAAGTTCAAAAGAAATTCTACTGATGAAAAACTAAAAGTAAGTAAAAACATATGCCAAATATCTTAACAAAAGAGGAATAAATTAAGGTTTCTCCTGAATCTGTCATAGGGGGATTTTGTCTTTGTGTATAATTTATTCTCCATGGAAATATCTTTCACACAATTTAATATGTCCAAAACGAAACTGAGCATCCTTCCCAGCCCCCAAACCAGCCCTCCTCTGATTAATGAAATCACTATTACTCAGTAATCACTCATGATAAAAAAAAATCTGAAAGTAAGCTTTGGTTTTTTTCTCTTCCTCAACCCCACCATCATTAAATCATGTAGATTCAGCTTCTTCAGTATCTCTGAAATCCAATCTCTCTACCCTTTGCTATTCTCTCAGACTATAACAGCCGCTTAACTTGCTTCTCTAACATCAGTCACTCAAAACTGCTCCCACAGTACACCTGTAAAACAAAAGATGTGATCATGTCCCTCATTCCCTGATTCCCTGACCTCTGTAGCTCTCCCCTAGAAGGTAAAATCTTCAGATTGACCTTTCTAGCTATCTCTTCTATTCTACAACCTCATAACAAAGCACCATTGCTCTCAAATCTCTGGTCCTAAACATCCTTGACCATTCTTGTCTCCCTGCCTTTTATTAAGCTGTTCTGTCTTTCAGAAAGGCCTATCCTCCTAATGTCTATCCACAGTACAAGATCCCATTCAAACAGTATCTTCCCACAAATCTTTAACTTAAGAAATACTTGAAGTTGAAGTGAATCATTTGTTCTATAGTAATTTGTTACTAAGGAGTCTAAAACTAAGTGTTCTATTTACATACGGGGAAAAAAGAGCTGAACTGGACTTAGAACTAGCAACAAAAATTTGGTTTTGATTACAATACTATAAATGCAATAAACTGACCCCCCCCAAAATGGTATGAACAGTCTTAGCTAAGCCTAAAAACAATGGTAACTAGTATCAACAGTTGGTAAACATATGAAGAAATGGGGGGAATTCTCAAATATTACTGTTGGAAAGGAATTTGGTACCATCCATCATATCTTTCAACCCAGCATTTCTACTTCTTGGAGATTATCCAAAGGAAATAAAGGACAAGAATACACATTTTTTATTAAAAAAAAAAAAGATGACCATTATAATATTACTTGCTACAGCAAAAAAGGAACCCAAATGGCCACCAATAGTAGAATGATTAATAAATAGTGGTACATGTATACAATATAATACTACACAGCCTCCTTTTAAAAATGAGGCACATCTAACACAATAGAAAGATGTCCAAGACATTCTAAGTGGCAACCTGCTTAACGGTACAGTGGCTAGGATAATACCACTTAAATAAAAAGGGGGGAGGGGACATTAATATATACAGAGAGGGGAAAAAAATAGAATAACAGTTATTTTTCAGTTTTCAACACAAAAAAGGTTAAGCCTGATGAGTATCAATTTATTTTACTCCTTTAGCATCCAATCTCCATTCAAAATACTCCTATTACATCTAGCGTGGTGAATAAATATTTAAGCAGCCTAATGCAAGAAGTACCAACTGCCTTAATCTACAAATTTCAAAACTAATTAATACTCCATAACTTTTTTCCATGTGTCTCTCAAATTGACGTTTTTAATTACCAAAGCCACTATTCCAAGAGCTAACGGCCAAAATTAACAAATACACTGAAAATCTCTGTACCTATAATTTGTGAGGTCTAAGGAATAAAGGTAGATTTACGAGCCCCTCTGCTGCACAATTCCCCAGACAATGGGGCTTTTAATGGAAATGGGTAATCACTGGGTCCAGGATTCTACATTCCAGTTAGTCTTCTTTTGACAAAACGAGCTAAGTTTGGAGATCTTTACAGCAATGAACTTCTCACCTCATTTGTCTTAAGGAAAGAGAACTTTGCATTCCTCCAGAAAAGCTGAAAAATAGCTGTTTCCTAGAAATGGAAAAATAAAAGGGGGGGGACAAAATAACGTCAGGACTTGTAATACAGAATAAGGAGCTCAATCTCAGCTAACACTGCATAATGTTCTCGTGAGACGTATAACCTCTTGTATACTAGGCATCTCTCAGAGATACTGAGAAGAAAATGGCAAGTACAAGCCCGAGTACGAAAGGTAAAGGCGGCAGAATCAGAGTATAATTTGTAAAACCACAACTAAGTGCTTCACACACATTATCTCACTTAACATCCACAACTTAAAAGGTCGGCATCATTCCTAAAATTACAAAATCAGAAAAAGCGCCAAGGGCTTCCCTGGTGGCGCAGTGGTTGAGAGTCCGCCTGCCGATGCAGGGGACACGGGTTCGTGCCCCGGTCCGGGAAGATCCCACATGCCGCGGAGCGGCTGGGCCCGTGAGCCATGGCCGCCGCTGGGCCTGCGCGTCCAGAGCCTGTGCTCCGCAACGGGAGAGGCCACAACAGTGAGAGGCCCGCATACCGCAAAAAAAAAAAAAAAAAAAAAAAAAAAAACCCCGAGCTCCCTTACTAGCTTCTTAGCTTGTTGAAGCAAGGTTCGAACCCAGCTGAGTCCTTAACTCAAAAATTCCACGGGTATTTCTACGGGTTCTTCCACCCCTCTTCTTCCCACAAAGAAACTCTGCAAGGGGCTGCACAGGAATGGGACTCCGTTACACATCACAGTCACCCAGACCCGCTTCTAAAAAGAAAAAGCACACCGGTAGCGAATCACCGACCTCAACATGGAGTATAACTGGGCACTGTAGATACCTTTACTTTCCCTTCTGGGGTCTGGAGAAGAACAGAGGGACGGAAGTGCGCAGGAAGAACTTCCGGCGAGGGGCCGCGCATAGAGGTGACGTCACCCTCCTTGCGCCCTCCGGCGGCCACGCGGCCGCCTTCCATAACCTGACGCTAGGGCCCCGGCAGAGGGCAGCAGGAGACCGCGGTGAGCGCGGGGAACCGGTCTTCAGGTCTGATTTTGGAGAGCGGGTCGGGACTCGACTCGGGGCTTTCCTGAGACCCGGCCAAAGGCCCAGAGTCGCTGCGGGGATCCGTTGCCTGCAGGCGACACGCGGTGGGAAAGTCACTGTTGTATACGTGAAGTTTGCAGCCTGATAGGATGATTACGCTTATTAATGTGATTAACATGGCGTGGCTGAACACCTCCGCGTTTGGTGCAGGAAAACGCGTGTGAACAGCTCCAGGTTTTCGTTATTGAACTACCTGGTAAATCCTGAAGTGTGGCTGCTAGTCCGAATTCAGTCAGCCTTCAGGACGGGAAGCAATTAAAGTGTGCTTCGTTTTAAGTGCTTACAATACAAATTACTTCTGGTTCTTTTGAAATTGTGACGAATTTGTGCTATTTAAGTCAAAGTTTTGGGACTTCCCTGGCAGTCCTATGGTTAAGACTCTGCGTTCCCGATGCAGGGGGCATGGCTTCCATCCCTGGTGGGGAAACTAAGATCCGACGTGCCCCAGGGCGCGGCCAAAAAATAAAAAATAATAATAAATAAATAAAAGTTTCAGTAGAAACAATCTCCACAGCCAGTGCGTTTTTGTCACCTCTGGGGGTGTCGCCTTAAACCTTCTTGGTCCCCTCAGTCCCCAAAAGAAGGCTTATACAGAGATTAATGAAATAATCATCAGGTTGCCACTTACCTTCTGGAGGAAGTGGTAGTTTAGTCCTTGGAAAAGCAGAGAGATGGGGAGAGGGTTGACCCTGAATTCTACTACAAGGAAGAATTTCCTGCATTACCCTCTTCTATGTAGGAGCATAGTGGTAGAATTTTCTTCATCCCATTTCTGCATCAATGAACCAATTAAGGTTTTATTCTCACTCTGTCCCTTAGATGACTCCTAGCTGGTTTGTTGTCGTCACTTTGTTTTGAATTAACGTTCTATTTTGTTGGTTTATAAGGATAAAGATTTACCTTTGAGACTTTACTAATAATCTATCTGTTAAGTGAAATGATTTACTCCAGTTCCTCCAGGTTAAAAAAAAATTGTCTGGAAAAATTAGAAATGGTCTCTTTATGTGAGTTTCTAAAATCTATTTCTGCATGGAAGGAGCTCATATATCCCAGTTAATATTTACTATTATATATAAATATATAAATTTATGTATATAAGCATATAAATATTATATCTACAAACTGCTTTACAATCAGAATGTAAAACAATAAAATCTTTTTTAGGAATCATTAAACTTCAGACTTTAAGAAGACATTTGGGATTATGGAGCCTCAGTCCTCTCCTTTTACAGATGAGACATTGAAACCCTTAAGAGTAGAAGCCAGCAAGAGAATGCACGTCTTATGACTCCTTGACCAGTAAGTTTTCTGTGATTTATACCACATGCTTTATTGTACTGACATAAATTTTCAAAGGTTCTTTCAGACTTACTTAAGCAACCTCACTGTTTGTTATTTGTGATGTCATGTAGGCAAAGGAGATTGGTTCTTTTGAAAATAAGTTCCATATTTCCTATCCCAAATTTTCTGATTACAAATATATTTTAAATACATATTATAAAACACTGAATAAGAAAAGTATAATAATGGTTGGATTAGAATGGTGTATTATTGATTCATTTTTCCTTCTCATATTTCTGCAAAGAGGTTTAATCATTAATGATTTGTGAAATGTTGTCATTACCTTCAATAAGACCAAGGACTATTACTTGGTTGTCATTGGTGGTGTGTTAGAATGGAACCTGTATATACCTTACCTGTATTTTATTCATTATTCACTATATCCTGCCTGCCACCACTATTTTCAGGATGGGGGTGATATAGTGGAAAACAAGACAAAGTGCTGCCCTCCTGGGATGATATTATCCCTCCTGGCATATTATTTCCAGGATAGGTCTCACTCAGCCTGAGTGTCTGCTCATCTACATGCTTTCCCAAGACCATAGCTGACCCAAGGCCCTACTAAAATGATGTAATTAAGAAAAAGTGTGGTTAGAAACACTGGGGGGCTGTGTGTGGGAGTAGATCAGTGGCAGGGAGTAAGCGATGATGAAGGAACAAAGACGAAAAGGAATGAGATGAAGTAGTAGCAACATGGTAGAGGAGAATTTTTCCTAGAATCTGTTCTAAAGTTTTCATCTTTCTGGATTTTTAATAAAGGCTAAAGTAACTCAGTTTTTAAGTCAAATTTATATTGTCATATATCTCTTTTACAATTCTCTTTCTCTTCTGAAACCATGGTGATATTGGATGGTATATGTATTTTTAAATGACCTTACTTGGGGAAAGAAAAAGTTGCTAAATTGAATTGGATCTCTCCTTCCCCAACCCCCTTTTTATTTGAAAGTCTGTTGCAGGGAAAGGATAGACTCTGGAGCCCTCCTTCCTCAAATTTGACTTAAGACACTCAGGGGATGGGCTGAAAGTCAAGTACGAATATAGTATCTGTGCTATATTCAGAAGCACCTCTGCCTTTTTATAACTAAGTTGTTACTTTGTTCTTGTTTCTGTTTTTTTAATGTGCCAAAGGTACTTGCCTGACCAGCTCTGCCCAGGAAATGTCCTTAGTTTTTCATGTAAATAGACTTCCAGCAAACCACAAGCCTTTGGTTGACCACTCATGTTTGAATCTCAGAAGACCCAATTAAGGTCAGAAAGGAAGTGGTCCTCCATTCCCCCACCCCCTATTCAATAAAACAACACCCACAGACTCCTGGACTCAGTGGACAAATGGATCACCCACACCCCGTCAACTTCCTAGACAGAGTGCCAGCTTCCTACAAGTCTCACTTTAGGGCCTTCAGAGGAGCATCAGGTCTCTACCCAGAACTCTCTTCCTCCATTCTCTTGCCTGGCCATTTGGTTTGCATGAAAACAAATGGAAAAGCTACAAATTGCTTAAGGCTGAGTAAAGCAGTAAAGTTACTCAGATAGTCACAAGTGGTTAATATTCTTTCTGTTTGCAAACAAATAAAAGAGCTAGCTTAATTTCCCCCCTTTTGAAAACAATTGTTTTTAATAACCTTAGATTTATGAAGAGTTTGCTGGCAACTTTCTTTCTCTGAAATGTGCCTAACCAGGGTCTAGAAAGACTTCCTGAGTCAGCTTTCCTACTTCCAGGCTCATTACCACAAGGCTCTGTGGCGAGGAACTGGATACTTAGCCTGGCAAATTTGCTGATTCCAGACCTGATATGATCCTGGATTCTCATGGTAGTTAGATTGCCACCATCAGCAGGATAGAGTTGGCTAAGAGAAACGCCGTAATACTTGAGACTCCATTCAGCCTGGGGAGTTTAAGTACCTTTTGGGTTGTTTGATCCTATGTTACCCTGCCTTCCATTACCATGAAGCAGTTCTTAATTACTGGTAGAAAATGTTATCTTACCTTAGAGCAGGGGAGCAAATATTCACAAGATGGAATACAATCTGCCTTTTCCAAAATTATCTCCCTTCCTGTTTACAGTATATCTTGAAATTCCACCTTTAGAGATTTATTCCTTGGTATTTATAGCATGGTGATTTTAAATCAGAAACATATTTGAAAGGGAAAACAAATTAAGCCAACAGTCAGCAAACTTCTTCTATAAAGGGCCAGATGGTAAATATTTTAGGCTTTGTGGGCCACATACTATCTCTGTTACACAGTCTTTTTTTTCTCTCTTTCTTTTTTTACAACTCTTTAAAAATGTAAAAACTGTTCTTAGCTCAAGGGCAGCCTGGCCACTGGCCATAGTCTGCCCACACCTGCATTAAACTATAATGAGCTACTCACATATATCTGTAACTTAGTTTGTTGACTTAAAGACATCCAAAGAATAGGAATTTTGAGAGAAAGGACTCAAAAGAGAAAAATATTAATAATATTTGAAAACATTCATATAACAGTATCTACTAGGTACTAGTCTAATCACTTCACCTATATTAATTGATTTAATTCTATGGTAGAAATAATATTATCTCCATTTTACAGAAGAGGAAACTGAGGTAGAGGCTAAGTAACTTGCCCAAGCTCACACAGCTAGTAAGTGATTGGAAACTAAGTAGTCCAGCACCAGAGTCTATGATCATAATTGCTATGCTGACACTCAGAGAGAAATATTTTAATTCACCATAGAAAATACAAAAATAGAAATATTTTTCTATAGAAATTTAAAAGGGAGGGCAAAAATTCACCCATAATTCCATCACCTAGAAATAATCACTATTCACATTTTATTTATGTCCTTTTGGTTTATATTCTTCCAGAATATTCTTATAGATAAAATTATTTTTCTTATTCAGTTCTATGAGGTAGGTATTATAGTTTTGCAGATGAGGAAGTTGAGGCTTAGAAGATTGACTTTTTCAAGATCATAAAGCTAATATGTATATGGAACCAGGATTTCAACCCAGGTGGTAGCTTCCAGAACCTGTCCTCCCAACTCCAGACCTACCATATTCAAGTTTATACTTGTCACACTTAAAATGTCCTTTTCCATCTCTTTTTTTTTTTTTTTTTTCGGTATGCGGGCCTCTCACTGTTGTGGCCTCTCCCGTTACGGAGCACAGGCTCGGGAAGCGCAGGGTCAGCCGCCATGGCTCACGGGCCCAGCCGCTCCGCGGGATGTAGGGTC
>NC_041218.1:57117645-57130811 GCF_002837175.3 Physeter macrocephalus
TTTTTTTTTTTTTTTTTCGGTATGCGGGCCTCTCACTGTTGTGGCCTCTCCCGTTACGGAGCACAGGCTCGGGAAGCGCAGGGTCAGCGGCCATGGCTCACGGGCCCAGCCGCTCCGCGGCATGTAGGATCTTCCCGAACCGGGGCACGAACCCGCGCCCCATGCATCGGCAGACGGACTCTCAACCACCGCGCCACCAGGGAAGCCCCATCTCTTTTTTATAAAGAATAGTCACCCATGTTTTCTTTCAGAAAGTTACTGTTTTTCTTGTTTTTCCCTTAAATCCTTGAATTATCTGGATCTTATTTTGGAATAGAAAACATGGTAGAGATTCAGTTGTTTCTTTTTCAAATTGCTAGCCAATTATTCCAACATCATTTAATGAATAATACTTTCTTTGCCCACTGCTTTAAATGCCACCATTATCATATACTAAACAACAGAGTAATCTTACCATTTTTGAATGACTGCATTCCATTCTGGGAAGACATTTCTTAAGGTTCTGTTGTGATCTAACTTAAGGGTTGATATGAAGAAAGGAAAGTAGGTTTCAGCCTGGTATGGGAATTTTCCTTTATGGATGATTTTTCCCTTGAAAAATAAAGGCCAAGGATTCAGGTGAGCATGTTTTAGCTCAAACTCTTCAGTTTTTATAGAAGTGTGAAAAATGGAAGCTGAGCTTGAAGGAATATCAGTGATTATCTTGTCCAACCCCCTTACTTATAGGTAAGGAAACTGAGGCCTAAAATGGTAAAAATGACTTATCTAACAAATAATTTTGCTAGTTAGTGACTGTATTACACAGAATTCTTTCACTTGTAAGTGACAGAAATACAACTCAAACTAATTCAAGCAAAAAAAGTGGGGATTCTCTTATAACATGGGAATGAGAGGGGCAGAGATTTCCTCAGGCATGACTATATCCAGAAATTAAATTAGGTCCACAGCTCTCTCTCTGCATCTTATCTTCTCTTCTCTCTGTATGTAGGTATGATTCTCTCAGGCTCTTCTATGGGGCAAGATACACAGCTGCAAGTATCTCTGAGGTTACATCCTTTTAACTGGTAACTCAAGGGAAAATAGAGAAATCCTCTTAGTCTTGAACGTAAAATCCAAAATAAGGACTCTGACTGGCTTTCTTTGAGTCATTTGACCACCCAGTTATTTCAGGGCAAGAGTAAGCATGGCAGGATGTAATGTGATTGGCAGTCCCAACAGAACCATTTGGAGTAGGGGAGATGCAATTCCTCAAAGGAAAAGAAGGGTTACTATTGCTAGAATGAAGAAAGGGAAATTGGACAGACAAAAACATCTCTGTCCAACTGAGAATCACACCACACCTGGAAGTGATGCTCAGTCAGGTTACTTCAGGCTAAAGTCAAGTGTTTTGGTGTGCTGGGTAAAAGGGTTTGGAGAGACAGAGACAGAAGTCAAGAACTAGAATAGACTCCCACAATGGTATCTGGAAGAGAGACCATGAGGACATCCATATCAAGTAGCAGCCTATCAGAGTTATTTTTAGATGATTTTTGTGATTGTTTTTGTTCATCTTGCTAACCCTTTTTCCCCTTATTATTACTATAATAACCTCTTTTTAAGTAAACAAAACAAAACATCTCTGCCCACTACTATAGTTGTAAAGCCAGACCTGGAATTGAGATCTTTGATCTTCCATTCCAATCCTCTTCTCATTCATCTATTCATTCATTTAACACAGGTATGTAGAGCACTCTATCAGGATTGTATTTAGCTGCAAGTAAAGAATCACTAGTCAATGGTGTCTTACATAGCAAAAAGTCTAGAGACAGGAGTTAGTTGTTGGCACTATTTTCTCTTTTTTTCTTTTCCATACAGTTTCTTATAGGATTTTGAATATAGTTCCCTGTGCTATATATAATAGGACCTTGTTGTTGGCATTGTTTTCTAATACCACCTAGTCTCAGTTTCCCAAACATGACATTGCACGTCCTTGCCTCTGATCCTTTGCTTGCTCCTCTGTTCTCTATCTCCACTTGTTAGTCACTGTTTTAGTCCAGTAGGGCTGCTATAGCAAATACCATAGACTGGGTGGTTTAAAACAACAAACATTTCTCACAGTCCTGGAGGCTGGAGAGTCCAAGATCAAGGTGCCAGCAGATTCAGTATCTGGTGAGGACCCTTCCTGGTAGACGGCTGTCTTTTCCTATGTCTTTACATGGTGGAAAGGAACAAGAGAACTCTCTGGGGTCTCTTTTATAAGGGCACTAATCCCATTTGTGAGGGCTTTACCGTTATAATCTAATCATCTCCCAAGTTCTACTTTCTTAGCAAATTTCAAGTATACAGTACAGTATTATTAACTATAGTCTCCACACTGTACATTCATTCTCATAGATATCTAAAGTTTTCTGCCTGGTATTAAGTGAATAACTCAGTGAACAAATGATTGAACTAATTTACTGACTATGCAACTCAGCTTCCTCATCTGAACCTTATTTCTTTCAGTTGGTCATTTAATATTTATGCATCACCCAGTGGGCACCAGAGAAACAATGAAACTTAAGAAACACTCCCTGCCTTTAACAAGTCTAATGGAGATATTCACAGTCCAAAATAAAAATGTTGAACCAGATGATATTGAAGATCCCTTCCTCCCCTAAACTTCTGTGATTCTATTGAGTGGGAGATTTGCACTCCATGTACTGAGGTGGTAGATATATGATCACACAAAGATGGCTCATTCTTCCTCCCATCATAAGCACTCAAATCAGTGCAAAAAGAATAGATTCTGATAATTTTAAATGACTGCTAACCTTGGCTAGACATTGGGAAGGGGAGATGGGTGCTGCTTGTCGAATAATCACTGAGGAGATAATTTAGGGCTGCCTCTAATCGAAACAACAAAGAATGGGAAGCCTTACCTTTCTGCCATCCAGCCTTCTCACTGCATTCCTAATTCCTGTATCTGCTAAATAGTTAGTACCTTCGTGCTTCCCACTGAGTCCCTCAAATCTCACTTTGACACTAGGCAAGCCAGCTGTGCATAAAGTGTCCCCTACTCCAAAGCTGCCTGTAGAACTTCTCTCTTCACCCTTACCCGTGAGCTGGACACTTGACTTTTTCACCTCTGTATTCCTAATAATCTGCTGTTCTCAGTCCTAGCTGCACATTAGCATCACCTAGGGAGCTTTTTAAACATACTGAAGCCCAGCTCTCCACCCCCAGGGATTCTGATTTAATTGGTTTGACGTGACATCCAGACATTGGTCTCATTTTTTGTTTGCTTTAGTTTTGGTTTTGGTTTTTTTAATCCTCAGCAGTGATTCTAATGTATAGCCAGAATTGAGAACTGCTGTACCTTTGAAACTGGAGTTGCTTAATTTTCACCTACTGATAAAGCCCCACTCTGGATTCTGGGACCAATTCTGTTCCTAGCCAGGGAAAATTCAAAGAGCTTTAGGCTGGCAGCTCAGTAACTCAGAGCTTAATCTCACTGTGGCCTGGACTCCCAGTTCCAGTAATTACAGGCTGTTGTTTGTTCCTTGTGATTAAGCCTGTGCCCCAGAGGAACATGAGGAGTAAAAGAAGGGGAGACAGTTGCTGGGCAGGCAAAACAGTAGGTGTTTAATGCCTCCCCACTGCATTCTGTCCCCCATCCCCTGCTCAAACCATTGTAACAAAGTTGACCTGAATAAACAGTGTGTCTTGGTGACAGGCGTGGATAGGAAATTGTCTGACCTAACATCACTCAGCCATGCCTATGTCAAGCTGCCAGATTTTTCTCTTTACTTCACTACATACACCTCTGTTAGTGATACTTTTTAATAATCTCTTCCCTGGAGACATCTCATCTTTAATCTCCTTTCCTTTCTTCTCCCCCTCCCTTAACTTGAAACTGGTTATTTCTAGAATCTTCTCCTCTCCCTTGATCCATTTTTACCTCCCCCACGATGAGTGTAACCATGCCTAAGCATAAAACTAGTATCAGTGGTATATGTAAACCAGAAAAAAAGAGAAGCGACGTATTTTAAAGTAGAATTGTGGTGTAATGGAAGAATAACCTCTAGAGTTCATAAAAGAGCTAATAAAAACTCTTCACAGTTCTCACAAGAGTCTATATTCTTTTTATTCTCCTCTAAAGAAATCTTTTCTTCAGAAACCAGCATTCAACATAAGTTATTTTTAATCAGTTTGTTGTTTTCTGCTTTAATACTTGTTTTACAACAGTTTGGGGTTTTACTATTTTTATAACACTTCATTTTATAGATTCTTCTCAGAACATTAGCACCATCTATAGCATCGTCTTAATTGAAAATTCTACTCTGGTACCAAAGTTTTGGAACCCAACTTATCTGTAAATTGAGGACTGCATGAATATACCTAGCACCATGCTGGACAGTCCCTTAACTAAGTAGTCTGATTTTCCATTGTCACAGGAGACAGTGCTTAAGGTTTGACAAAGGAGAGGAATGAATATGAGGGCAGATTTTAATGACATCTGTTTCTGTTGGTAAGATTGATGACTTCCCAGCCATCGGTGACATAGAGGAAGTTAGTCTCTTCTTCAGTGCAGGAGAATTTACTATATATCATTTTCCCAGTACCAAGGAGAGTATCATAACACAGCACTCATACCCAGTTAATAACTATGACAGTCTGAAGAAGCAATCCCTATTGTGATGTCTAGAACTATTCTCAGAAAAAAAACTTTTAAAATTCAAATATTTACCTAGTTAAAGATAAGTGCTCTAACATAGGTTCATTTTTCCTGACATTAAATACAAACCTTAGCTTTATTCTGTTCTCTATTTTGATCAGACACTGTGATTCTCTGTGAACATTAGCAAAAGACAAAAAAAAGAGAGAGAGAATTCTCAAATATTTTAAAGCACATAAAGCAATTAAATTTTTTCTATTATGTAGTGAATTATATGTTGTGTATTGCTCTTGAGAATATCACAATCATGATTTATGATCTGTGTGTATTTTTAGTACATATTTAAATTAGTCATTGTGAATCAGGTATCCTAAGATCACTTAATTAATTACCTGCATTATCTAACCCCTACTTAAATTTCTTCTCTAGACATATTACTCCTACAGACTAAATTATTCATCTCACCAAACTTTCTAAGCTGACAAAGCCACTTGCTTTCTAGCTAAAGTACTATTGTGAAAGCAAGTCTCAGCTCAACAAATACTTTCTCTTTTATTAAAAGATAATGGTAAAGAACCATCATGTCTAAAAATACTTACTTGGAGCTTAGAATCTGTCAGACCATATGTTGTACGACTCCAAGATCCAGGAAACAAAGGCATCCTTCTCCAGGGGGTATGTATTACTACATTCTAGAGGCTCGAGTGCCAGTCCAGTTGTATGACTGCACAGTCATTTAAGCATTTTTTAAAATTATTTTTTTTATTTATTTTGGGCTGCGTTGGATCTTCATTGCTGCACGCGGGCTTTCTCTAGTTGCAGTGAGTGGGGGCTACTCTTCGTTGTGGTGCGTGGGCTTCTCATAGTGGTGGCTTCTCTTGTTGCAGAGCACGGGCTCTAGGTGCATGGGCTTCAGCAGTTGTGGCACGTGGGCTCTAGAGTGCAGGCTCAGTAGTGGTGGCACATGGGCTTAGTTGCTCCGTGGCATGTGGAATCTTCCCGGACCAGGGCTCAAACCCATGTCCCCTGCATTGGCAGGTGGGTTCTTAACTACGGTGCCACCAGGGAAGTCCCTGAGATTTCTTTTAAGGAAATTACTTTTCTTGTTTCTCATTGACAGTCAATGAAATAACCACAAAATATAGGATTTGAGGCGTCTTCATCTCCAAGCAAGATAGCATTTTATAAAACTTTATAAGATCTTTGTAATTCTTTTTCTAATTGAAATTTTACCATTTTTTTCTGGTGGATGTTATTTAATTGTTTTAAAGTTTAAAACTTCTTTTAAAACTTGAAATAAGTTTTCAAACCTATTGCCATGAATTTCTAAGTATGTTTTACATTTATGGTGCACATTTTATCTCAGTAACATTTTACAGATTTTATATGGTACCAACTCAACCATCTTCAGAGATTTAATTACAGTCTTATGCTAGAATATCATTCTGAGACTGTATACATAGTACATTGAAGCAACTTGTCAGTTACTCAGTTTAGACCACAAACAATTCCAGCCTACAAAGGGGATTCTTTTCTACCTTTATAACTATCAAATCTCCACTTCTCTTTATAGATTCCAGAGGCCCAACTACATTGGTATATTTACAAAACCAAACACTGTTAAAATGTTAAGGTTAAGAGGTCCAAGTCTTCTCTAATTACTTAGCAATGATTGTGCAGGTAGTTGTAAAGATAGAAATGTCTGTTCTTTGTTAGCAAAAGAACTTAAGTCCTCTTCAAGTGTTGGAAGAGGAAAGAAGAAATAAAAGTAATATCAGGCAGTGTGTTTCTTCTAGGACATGAGGCTATATTCCTTTTAGTTTTTAAAATTATGTGTGTGTACATATATGTATGTGTATATGTAAAGAAAGTTTTACATACACATGATACAAAGATACAAAAGCATATACAATAAAAACCTGTCTCTCTCCTTTTATTCAGTTACCCAGTTCTCCTCTCTGAAGGGGAACACTGTACCCAGTTTCATGGCGATTCTTCCAACAATAATCCATGCATTTGCCAACATACATGTATAAATTCCCTCTCACTCTCTCTTTCTCTTCCTCTCCTTTCACACAAAATGTAGTATACCATATACTCTGCTCTGTTCCTTGAGTTTTCACTGTGGAAAATTGTTCCAAATCCGTCATATAAAAGTCATCATTCCAGCTACTGTTTGCATAGAATTCCACAGTACAAGTATACCATAATTGATCTAAACAGTCTGTTAATAACGAGCATTTACTAATGTTTCCCATAATTCACTATTACAAATAGGCTGCAATAAATGTTTCATTTGTATATATTTTGTGTTGCACATATGAAAGATTATCTATAGAATAAAAACCTAGGAGTTGAAATGATTGGGTCAAAGGGTGTAAGCATTTTTAACGTTGACAAATAGAACCAAATTACCCTCCATGAAAGTTATACCAATTTTCACTCCCAACAGTAATGTATGAAAAGGAAACAATGTTTTGGACTAGGACCCACTTCATATTTGTACTCCAAAAGAAATAAAAGGACAAATATATTCTTTTTACATGTCATAAATGTTAGGAAACTCTAACATTTGAAAGATAGAAAATATAAAGTAAGATACCAAGCTGACAGTATATAGTAACCATTTCATAGTTTGTTGACAAGAAAGAAAACTATCATCCTGTTATGAGAATTTTGAATTCTATTTTTCAAAACCATGAAAACTGTTAAATCTTTCTATTTCTATTGATAATACTATTACTAAAAGTAATAAAGAGTCATTTCTAATAATAACAATAGAGGAAATATTATATGAGATTTCTAAAACTTTCATGATACATAAAACAAGTAAATATATTATTGGACTGTGACATTTTAAAAATATTTATTATATAATTATATATTATTACAATAATGGGTATCATAATGTTACAAGACTCTAATTAGCCCTCAAATTTATGAATAGCTATTCTGGAAGTATACCTTAAAATTATTTTAGGGAAAAATGCCCTTGAAGAAATATTTAATAGTGCTAAAAAAATTCTTGACTGGAAGACTAGGTGCTATGTTATTTGTAAAATGAAAAAGACTTTAAAAACTTATAAAAATAATAGAAATGGTACAGAAAAATCTAAGCACATAGTTTTGGAGGTAAGAGCCTCAAGGAATATGGATGTAAAACCAGATAGTTCTTCCCTCAGTAAGGTTTCTATGCCTACCAGGTGACTATTCCGTAAAAAGGAGAATAAGGTATGCGTTGGCACCAGCTCAGATTGTCGCTTCTAGATATTTGTGATGTAAATAGATAAAAATGTATTTTTATGAAGAATTGATGAATTAAGCTCAGAGTGATCTGTTCTATACAATTTCATAACAGTGATGTGAGTTATAATTTTAAAAGTTAGAAATAGTAATCAAATCCTCTTTATTAGGAAACAAATTCTCAAGAATTCTCAAGCATCCTTTTGTCATCCAAAATTCATTTTGTTGTTCAAAATTTATGCTCAACTGCAAGTCAATACCACTATGTGGATTCTTCTGATCATATTGTGGGAATTGGGCTAAATAGTTCAGTGGTAAACCTTATTACTGAAATTCTCATTAGAAGTGGCTGAACAAGTAGTTTTTTGTTTGTTTGTTTTTAATAAATTTATTTATTATTTATTTTTGGCTGTGTTGGGTCTTCGTTGCTGCACGCAGGCTTTCTCTAGTTGTGGAGAGTGGGGGCTACTCTTCGTTGCGGTGCGTGGGCTTCTCATTGCGGTGGCTTCTCTCGTTGTGGAGCATGGGCTCTAGGCACGCGACCTTTAGTAGCTGTGGCACGTGGGCTCAGTAGTTGTGGCTTGCAGGCTCTAGAGCACAGGCTTAGTAGTTGTGGTGCACAGGTTTAGTTGCTCCGTGGCATGTGGGATCTTCCTGGACCAGGGATTGAACCCGTGTCCTCTGCATTGGCAGGCAAATTCTCAACCACTGTGCCACCAGGGAAGTCCCTGAACGAGTAGTTTTAAAGACAAAGTCCCACACAGCTAGTTATCACATTTAAATTATATCTGCAGTATACAAAAGAAAACAATTTGGTCGAACAACTACTGGTCAAATAGGTGAAACATAAAATCAGTCAAACCAGTCTTTCAGTATCATGTAAGGGATAAACTGTCACTTGACTGGATTTCACCCCAGTATTTATCATGCTGTAATCTTGGATCTGTTCTCAGATGACAGCGGAAAAGGTGGCAAAACACTGCTTTACAATAGTCCTTTAAAATTAACCTAATTGTGTAACTGTCACATATTTCATCACAATTCATGAGTCAAAAAGCAGGACTACAACATAGGATGCACGTCACATGAAAATAAAGTAGCTCTGCTCTTTAAGAAGAATGGGCAAGAAATGTACGAAAATGATTGAGTGTGCTTAACACTAACATTAAGTTTTCTGTCCTGATTCACTCACATTTGCATGTTCATCATCATCATCACCATCATCATTTCTAGCATCAGCATCATATATTATACAAATACATTAAGTAGGTTTAAAAATAAAGGGCCAATTTTTCATCCTACTGTCATTTCAACACATTTCATTTCTGTTGTTATTTATGTTGACCATCTTTAAGATATTCTGGAATTTTCCACAGCAGTATCTTCTCTCTCAGGAAGGTAACATTTCATATAATTCAGGAGTATAAAAAGAATTGATCTGATACCTCTTCAGATAAACAAGTCTCCTTATACAGAGGTAGAAGTCAACCTCTGGCTTTTTAGAATCGTGTATCTTAACGTGTTCCCCAGATGCTGCTACCATGGTGACAGACTAACTGGTAACATTCCAGGCTGCTATATTGTAACAGCTGGTTCCATTATTTCTTAAAGCAGAAAAATGATTTTAAAAAATGAATGACTGGGCTTTCCTGGTGGTGCAGTGGTTGAGAGTCCGCCTGCCGATGCAGGGGACGCGGGCTCGTGCCCCGGTCCGGGAAGATCCCACATGCCGCGGAGTGTCTGGGCCCGTGAGCTATGGCTGCTGAGCCTGCGCGTCCGGAGCCTGTGCTCCACAACGGGAGAGGCCACAACAGTGAGAGGCCCGGGTACCGCACAAAAAAAAAAAAAAAAAAAAAAGAATGACTAAAATTCAATGTTCGTGAGGTCATTGTCCCTCTTTCTATGTATGTATGATGCTGTGTCAGCTAAACACAAGATCGGAGACTAGATCAATATCCTAATGACATTTCTCATGTGCAGTCTCTATTGTTTTCTTCATCCTTTTGTTAATTTTTAAATTAATGAATTCATTAATAAAAGGACATTTAGCCACCCTGACAACTAATATCTGTACAATCAACCAAAAAATCACCCATAGAAGTTGATTGGATTCAGTTATTAAAATATCCAGAAACAGACAAGTGAAATATTTCTTTTTAGATTATGTTTAATTATTTTTGATGCAAGCATTATCAAATGAATTAATCAGATATCTAATTGTCTTTCCTTCATACTTTGCAAAAAGATTCTAAGATCACAATGATTTGCTTTCTATAAAAATAGCTATAGGTAATGAGTGCTTTATATGTATTAGCTCGTTTAAATCTTATAATAACCCTGGAAATGATAAATTATTATCTTTGCTTTACAGATGAGGAAATTACAATTCAGAAGCGTTCAATAACTTGTCTACAGTTACACAGTTAGCAAGGTTGTGGCAGAGCTGGACTTGCAACCAGATATCAGCTCCAAATATATACTCACTCATTTATGAATGAAAGCAAAAATGTTTCATAGATATTATTCTTCATAGAATAGAACCAGATGAGATTAATTTGAATCATAACAGGAAGTAGTGAAGTTTGCTATAGAGAATGTTATTTTTCAATGAGGATGGAACGTGGAAAGGAACACCCAGGGATTTGCTACTATGGTATTGGTAATGTTCCAATTCTTAAATTGAGTGGTGGGTTGACTGGTGCTCATTATATTGCCATACTTTATCCTTACACATGTGTTACATTTTCCAGTATGTGTTAAAATATTACATAATAAAACTATTTTAAAATAAATTTTAAAACAAATTAATTATTGAGAGATATTGTGAAATATCTTTTAAAAAATCAGATATTTTCCCCTGGGTAACCTCAATGTATTGTAATTAATAAGTGGGTTCCATGCAACCCACCATGGCACACACAAAAGTCCTGACCAAGTATTTACCTATTGTAACTGTTACTTTGCTATTTCTGTGTCAGAACTCAAATGACTCTACTGGGTATTAGGGAAAATCTACTCCTAAAATAAGATTAGAACAAAATCCCAAGAGGATTAATTTTCTTACTGGAAGGTCATTTCGATTCAAGCGGACAGCCTTGAATTTGGATTTCAGTATTCCTATTAAATCAGCAGGTACCTTTCCTTGATATTAAGATATTGAGTTTTTAAAATGGCAAATCATTGTAACATCATCGCGCTGAAGCCCAAACATGTTCATTTCCTCAAAAGAATGATTTCTTTCTGTAAGTGTACGTGTTCTGACAAAATGCCCTTAATGAAAGCTGGCTAATTCATGATTTTTCAGGACTATTCCATTCTCACAGAGATCTGATTGGCCAACCTTTATTGTGGTCTGGTCTTATTCATTTATTTTTGTTTTAAAGCAATCATGCCTGTGGTCATAAAAAAGTCAGCACACAACCCCACTTTTCAGTAGTAACCATTGTCTTTTACCATTTGTGTTCAGTTCCTTTTATTACTTCTGTAAACTCTAAATGACATTTCTACAATACTATTTCTTCACTTTACATGAACTTATTAAATTTTATTTTTTACTTTTATCAAAATTTAATTCACATAGCCTAAAAAGTCAAATAGTACTACAAAGCTTATAGTGAAGAATAGCAGACTCTCAGAGTCCTGTCTCTCTCAATCTCTCATGCCCAGTCTCCAGAGGAGGCTTCTTTCAACTCTTTTCTCTTTCTTTAGCTACTTACATTCATAATTCTAAATAATATGCTTATACTGCTATTTTTCTTATTCCATTTTAGGTGTTTATATATCAACTTTTTACTCTGAAAAATTTGGATTGGGCTTCTGTACTTAATGTCCCCACATTCTTTTCTACCCACCTTACAATTTTTAGTCAAATTATTTGACCATTATTTTATTATTACTATGCAAATATTGTTCATAACTAAGCCACATAGTGTTGTTTAGTTTTCTATTTACTTGTTTCTAATTGTTTCATGAACTCTTTAATAGGACTGTAGAAGTCCTCTCCTTATGAGTAAATATATCACGTGAGCTATTAGTTCTGGTTTTTAATTCAGAGGGATGTTTCCTGGAGTCCAGGTCCTCCTGTTTTTGTATGGATCGATCACTCTCAAGACCTTCTGCGTGAGTCTGTCATCTGATAGCTTCCTAAGAAAGAGTTCATGAGAATAATATTTTTGAAATCCTGCAAGTCTGAAAGCATCTTTAATTTACCCTCCTTAACAGTTTGCCTTTAAATCCAGGGAGGCTGGAAATCATTTTCGTCTACATTTTTTATGGCATTGGTCTCTTGTCTTCCAGTTTCCAACGTTGCTGCTGAGAAGCACAGTGCCACTCTGATTCCTGAATCTGTTTTTTTTCCTCTATGGGAGGTTTTTTTAAACATACGTTCATTCATTCACAAATATTTGTTGGGCAGCCATTACTATGCTAGGTTCTGTTTTAGAGGCTAAGGATTATGGCATTGAAAAGAGAAGGACATACATCCCTGCTTTTATGGAACATATATTCTAGTGGTGGGTGGGCAACAAATAATAAAATAAGTGTAAAATATATAATATATTAGATAGTGATAAGTACTCAAGCAGAGAAGGAGAATATGCAGTGTGAGGGGTGGAAATTTGGATGAGAAGGGCCTTACTTAGAAAGGAACTTTGAGTGAAGACTTGAAGGAAGTGAGGGAGCATGCCATGCTGATATCCAAGGGATGACCATTGTGGGCAGAGAGACCACTAAGTGCACAGGCCCTGAGACAAGTGTCTGTCTTCTTTACGGAACATTAGGAAGCCAGTGTGGCTGGAGCACATATACGAGGTACAAGGTAAAAGGCAACGAGCTCTGAGCAGTAAGATGGTGCCAGATCTTGTAAGAACTTGGCTTTTTATTCTAAAAGACATGAGTTGCTATTGGAATGTTTTAAGCATAAATGTGACTGCTCTCACTTTTGGTAGCTGGGTAAAGAGGTAGAGGGTAGAGGTAGGGCAAGCACTTAGTATGCTATTATGATAATCCAGGTGAGAAGTAATGGTAGTTTGGACCAGAGTGGTGCTAATGGAGATGTGAGAAATGGTCAAATTCTGGGCATATTTTAAAGGTAAAGCTAACAGCATTTGCTGACTTACTTGATGTGGGGTGTGAAAGAAAGGAGTCAAGCATGACTCCAAGGTTTTTGACCTGCAAAAATGGAAGAAAGGGGCTTCCCTGGTGGCGCAGTGGTTGAGAGTCCGCCTGCCGTTGCAGGGGACACGGGTTCGTGCCCCGGTCCGGGAAGATCCCACATGCCACGGAGCGG
>NC_041218.1:57130849-57160437 GCF_002837175.3 Physeter macrocephalus
GCCGCTGAGCCTGCGCGTCCGGAGCCTGTGCTCCGCAACGGGAGAGGCCACAACAGTGAGAGGCCCGCGTACCACAGGAAAAAAAAAAAAAAATGGAAGAAAGGAGTTGCCCTTAAGGAGGTGGGGAAGCCTATGGGAGGAACAAGTTGGAGGGTATATATCAATAGGTCAGTTTTGTCCATGTTAAATCTGAGATACCAAGTAGAGATATGAAACAGAGAGACTAGGGAGAAGTCCAAGGTAAGATAGAAATTTAAGAGTCATCCGTATACTGATGGTCATATGCCAGTCAAATGCCTGGATGAGAGCTCCCCTTTGGTGAGTATATACAACTCCAAAAACTGAGCCCTGAGGCATTTCAACAGTTAGAGGTTGAAGAGATGAAAAGGAATCAGTAGAAAAGACAGAAAAGGAGCAGCCAGAAGGTGAAGAGGAAAACTAGGTAAATATCATGCGTCCCTGCAAGTCAGGTAAAGAAGTGTCTCAGGGAGGAGAGAGTCATCATCTGTATCAAATCCCACTGATAGGTCAAGGAAGATGAGGTTTGAGAGATGACCATTGGATTTGGCATCATAGAGATCATCAGGGACTTGGCGTAGACAATTTTGATAGCATGATGGAGATGAAAATAATGATTAGAGTGGGTTTAAGAGAGAATGAGCAGAGAGAAATTGGAGATAGATGGACTGTTGCTGACAAATGAGAAAAATAGAGCAGTAGCTGGGAAAGGAAAGAGAAGGTTGGTTTTATGCACACACACGAGTCAGTGAGAGAGCTAGAGAGCAAGAGGGAGAGAGAGAACATATTTGTATTCTAATGAAAAGTTATCCTGGAGACAGAGAAAATTTGATGACTTGGGAGAGAAAGGGGAGAATTACTGGAGCAATCTCCTTGAGTAGGCAAAAGGGAATGAAATCTAATGCACAGGTGGAGAAATTTGCCTTCGCTTGGAGAAGACAACAAAAGTATAGGGAGAATGTAGAACGGGGGCCTCGTGATGCGGATCTTGTGGTGGTAGGAGTTTATGGAAGCTCTCTTTTATTTAATTCCAAACTCTTCCCAGCAAAAGAAAGCAAAATTGTTAGCTGAAAGTTAGGATGCTGGCAGAGGGTTGGAATTTAATGAGAGAGGAGAAAGTATGAAGCAGTCACTATGAGAGAGAATGAATCATGGAAATATGACATGAGTAATGTAGCATTAAGAGCCCACTTGGGGGCTTCCCTGGTGGCGCAGTGGTTAAGAATCTGCCTGCCAATGCAGGTGACGCGGGTTCGAGCCCTGGTTCTGGGAAGATCCCACATGCCGCAGAGCAACTAAGCCCATGAGCCACAATTACTGAGCCTGCGCTCTAGAGCCCATGAGCCACACTACTGAGCCCGTGTGCCACAACTACAGAAGCCTGCGAGCCTAGAGTCCGTGCTCCGCAACAAGATAAGCCACCACGATGAGAAGCCCGCACACTGCAACGAAAGGGTAGCCCCCGCTCGCCGCAACTAGAGAAAGCCCTCACGCAGCAGGGAAAATCCAGTGCAGCCAAAAATAAATAAATAAATAACTAAAAGAGCCCACTTAGGGTTAGTGTCATTAATTTAAAGTGAAACCAGTAAGCATGGTTTTCCTGCAGTCTTGTTGGTGGGACTTGGGTACAAAGAGTGAGTTTAGTGTTGGATTTAACCAGAGTTGTGGTTTTCTTAAGCAAGGACAAAGAAGGAAGAGGGGCAAGACAGATGAGGATACAAGATATCTTTATGCCCAGAGTTCTATAATTTTTTCAGTGATTGCCTTGCTGGAGTACTTTCATTCGCTATAGTAGACAATTTGTGGGCTTTCAAAGTGGAATGTCCTGCTTTTTAGTTCTAGGAAATTCTGTTGTATTATTTCTTTCATATTTATCCTTGCCACTTTCTCTTTATCACTTTCTGAAACTCCTACTAGTTGGATTTTAGACCTCTAATTTTCTTATCTTTTCTCATGCATTTCCTTCTCTGCCTTGTTTTATTCTACTTTGCAGAAAATTTCCTGAAGGTTAGCTTCCAACTCTTTTAATGAATTTTTCATTTTCACTGTTCTTTTTATTTTCCAAGAGCTTGTTCTTGGTCACTGAATATGGCTTTTTATATAGCCTCCTGTTTTTGCCTCATGTACACAATCAACACCCTCTCTTTATCTCTGGGAATAAATATTATATGTGCTTAAAATTCTTTTTTCCTTCACTCTCCACACTGTCTCTGTTTTCTCTAAGTTCCTTGTTTATTTTGGCTTCCTTTTTTTTTTTAAAATGTATTTATTTATTTTTTGGTCACACCACACGGCTTGTGGGATCTTCGTTCCCCAGCCAGGGCCCGTGAACCCAGGCCCTCGGCAATGAAAGCACCAAGTTTTAACCACTGGACCACCAGGGAATTCCCTTGGCTTCCATTTTAAATGTTATCAGTTGCCTTCAAGTGTCTTGTAATTTTTGATTATCTGATTGTATGTGTGTATACTGGCAGGGCATGCTGATGAATGAGCTCCTTTAAGGGTGATTTGCAGGGCTGTTGAGTTAGAGAGCATCCAGTGTATTGATCCATTTCCTAAGAGAGGATTCTCGCAATATTCCATCTGGCAATATATGTCTAGCCTCCCATGTTCTGGAAGCCAAGAATGGAAATGGGGGCAGAGAAGCTTATTAAGTTCTCCTACATCAGTTTGGCATCTCACCCTTGACCTCAGCTGTTCCTGGTGTCTAAAGGAACAATTTTGACACCAGCTGTTCCTGGTGTCAAAATTTCTAGGTAGGACTTCTGGTTTCCAGTTCTGCATGTAAGGAGCTTTGAAGTCTATCCTAACAAGTGAAAAAACTGAACAGACTGAAAAATCATGCTTCTTCGATCTATAAGAGAGGGGAGGACACAGGGCCAACAGCTGCCCCCCAAGATTGGAGAGATAGGTGAATACAAGGAGTCACAGCTTACCACAGCAGAGATTCCTGGGTGAAAACAACTGGGGAAACCAGTGCCGAGGTAGGAAAACCTGAACTGTAATTGATGAATTGCTGGAGACTCAGTATGGACAAGTATGAGAGTTAAAATCTTGGATGGTTATGTGAGCTAGACAATTGAGGCTTGACCACTAAATATATATCTATGTAAGACATATAAGAAATTAAAAATAATTCAATAGAGCAGCAATTCTTTATTCCTGTCTCTTCCCATTCCCCAACCCTGCAGAAAAGTAATAGCAAATTGTAGATGCTGTTTCTGTTTTCTGAGAAAGAAGGAACATCACATAATAGCAAAGCTTCATAATTTGACCAAGAGCTATATGGAGTTAAAATATTTTTATGGGAATTTTCTAGACACTTTTGGCAACTGGGTGGGGGAGAGGAAGGTGCTAGTCTTTATTTCTATGATTTTACTAAATGTTTTCTCAAAAAGCCTCTGATTTTTTTCCTTGTTTGGAAAAAAGTTTATTTAATCTTTTGAAACCACTTTGTCACTGACTAGTTTTAATTTAATGTTTTTGCAATTGTGCTTCTACTGTCTTTTTTTTTTTTTTTTTTTTTTTTCTTGCGGTACGCGGGCCTCTCACTGTTGTGACCTCTCCCGTAGCGGAGCACAGGCTCCGGACGCGCTGGCTCAGCGGCCATGGCTCGCGGGCCCAGCCGCTCCGCGGCATGTGGGATCTTCCCGGACTGGGGCACGAGCCCGTGTCCCCTGCATCGGCAGGCAGACTCTCAACCACTGCGCTACCAGGGAAGCCCTCTACTGTCTTTTAAAGATTACAAAGGTGAAATTGCAAAACTAAAAATATTCCAGTTACTTTAGAAAGTTTCAGTGTAGATATTGTATGTCATTGTCTTTTGAATTCTTTGAGACTCTGTGAGTATTTTCTTAATAGATTATAACTGTTATTATTCTAATATCTTATGCAAAGTTTTACCATCATTTAAATATTAAAATGAGGACAGATTATAGAATGTGTCAAGCTACAGAATTGCAGTGTGGTCTACAAGAACTATGATTAATAGCTACAATATCTTTCTTTAATTCAAAGTAAGATCATTTTTTTAGGGACTTCCCTGCTGGTCCCGTGGTTAAGACTCTGTGCTTCCAATGCAAGGGATGAGGGTTTGATCCCTGGTCTGGAAACTAAGATCCCAGATGCTGCGTGGCATGGCCAAAAAAAAAAAAAGCGAAGTAAGATCATTTTTTAACTTTTATAAGGAAATACAGTTTTTTAATTTACAGTTATAAAAACACCCTAATGAGGGTCAGAAATTGTAAAGGTCCTTTTCATATATTTGTTATGCAAAAAAAAAAAAAACAAACCCAACCCTGCTTTAAACCCAATAAAATTGTGATGCATTGTCCTGTGGTAGCAAGGAGAAACTAAACAGAGCCATGGTTAAGGACACTTTACCATCTGAAAGACCCAAGATCAAGGTCTGCCTCTGCCCCATGACCTTGGGAAAGTTGCTTAACCTCTCTACAGCTCAGTCTCCTCATACCAACATGGAGATAATACATTCTTCATAGAGTTGTTAGAATTATGTTGAGATAGTGTGCATAAAGCATTTAGTACTTAACTGATAGGTACCTGGGAGTCACTCAACAAATATTAGCTGTCACAATTAGTTTTATGGTGGGTAATTTGAACTTTTTCAGCCTGTATAATTTCTACTTATTTTAGCAACTGTAGTTTTGTTCCTTTTTAGGGACCCAAATTCCAAAACAAAAGAATGTTATATAACATCTTGTTCTTTATTCTTATTTGTCCTCTTGTTTATTTTAAAAAACAATTCTTTAGTTTTATAAGTGTACATTCTAGTTTATCATTACTAATATTTAATCAATAATGAGGTAAATTTCTTTGACGTGTATTTTCCCATGTCAATACTTCTATGATGATAAACCATTTGGGGCCATTGTAGGATCCCACTGGGTAAGATATGAAATGGAAACAAATCACTTAATATGAAATCATTACATCACTAGGCTCATTCAAAAGTCCAAGTAGGGGCTTCCCTGGTGGCGCAGTGGTTGCGCTTCCGCCTGCCGATGCAGGGGGGCCGGGTTCGCGCCCCGGTCTGGGAGGATCCCGCGTGCTGCGGAGCGGCTGGGCCCGTGGGCCGTGGCCGCTGGGCCTGCGCGTCCGGAGCCTGTGCTTTTATTTTTGGCTGTGTTGGGTCTTCGTTGCTGCACACAGGCTTTCTCTAGTTGCAGCGAGCGGGGGCTACACTTCGTTGCGGTGTGTGAGCTTCTCATTGCGGTGGCTTCTCTTGTTGTGGAGCATGGGCTCTAGGCGCTCGGGCTTCAGTAGTTGTGGCATGCGGGCTCAGTATTTGTGGCACTCAGGCTCAGTAGTTGTGGCTTGCGGGCTCTAGAGCACAGGCTCAGTAATTGTGGCGCACAGGCTTAGTTGCTCTGCGGCATGTGGGATCTTCCCAGACCAGGGCTTGAACCCATGTCCCCTGCATTGGCAGGAGGATTCTTAACCACTGCACCACCAGGGAAGTCCTAAAATGTATATATATTTTTTCATTTCCTCAATTAACCCAACTATGATAGGTGAAACAAATAGGAGTTTATTTTTCTGACATAAGAAGTGAGCAATTATTGTAGTGTTTCAATGGCTTAGCAACATTAGGGCAAGTATCTCTTCAATTCTCTTGGTCTTTGTGCATAGACCAAATGACTGTGGTAGGAATCATGTCTGGGAAGAAAGGGTGATAGCTAAAAGGGCATATGTGTCACCTCTGTTTCTTTCTTTCTTCCTTCTCTCCTTTCTTCCCTTCCTTTCTTTCTTCTTTCCTTTCCTTCCTTCCTTCCTTCTTTCTTTCTTCTTCCTTCCCTCCCTCCTTCCTTCCTTCCTCCCTTCCTTCCTTCCTTCCTTCCTTTTAAATTTGTATAATTTACATGTAGGAAAATGAATATACCTTAAACATACCAATCAGTGAGTGTTGACGAATGTATACACAAATGTGATCAGCACATAAATCAACACATAATATTTCCATCACCCCTGAAAATTCTCTTGTGTTCCTTTTCAGCCAGTCACCTCACCCACCCCAGAGGCAACAGTAGTTCTGATTTCTATCAGTAAACCTTAGTTTTGCCATCTTGAATTCCATAAAGATGAAACCACTCAATATGTACACTTGTCAGGATATTTCACTCAACAGGTTTTTGTGATTCTCCCATAAAATATATCAAGGGATTGAACCTTTTTATTGCTGAGTAGTATACCATTGTCTCTTCCTTTTTTGTTGGGATACCGAAAGATTTCCCAGAAACTTTCCTAATAAATGTCTACTTGCATCTCATGGGTCATATCTAATCATATGGCCACACCTTGCTATAAGGGAGGTAATGAAATTATTTGTCTTTCTAGAGACTATCATGGGAGGTTACAAAAGAGAATCAGGTTAGAAATGGCTTTTGAGTAGCTAAACAGCGACATACGCTAAAATCAATTTCACAGATTTAAATTTTATGATGAAACTTAGGTTTCATTCTTTTTATTAAAAGTTGCTGATTATCTTATTTACATATTAGTATTTGAATGCACACATGCATATTCCAAGGTAAATATAAATTTACATTGGAAAAGAACCAGTGAAAATCTTTAAATGGGAACTGTGAAGATACCTGCTTCACAATTAAGAAAATAATCTTAAATTACAATAATTTTTTAAAGAATGAAAAATAGACATATGAAATTGTAAAATGTTTAATTGGAATTGTTTAATATAATACTAAAAATTTATATTGTCCAAAACTGCACTGTCCAAAATAATAACCACTAGCTACATGTGGCTGTTTAAGTTAAAATGTTAAAAAATTAAAAATTCAGTCCCTCAGTTGCACCAGCCACACTTGAAGTGTGCAATAACCACATGAGGCTAGTGGCTACCACACTAGTACAGATATAGAATATTTCTTCAGTCATTGTTGAAAGTTCTATAGGATGGCACTGCTCAAGAAAGGGGGGAAAAGAACAAATAAAAATCCTTTTCCATCATCAGAACAAAACTTAATTGGCAAACTTAATTGATTTGGGGAACTATCAAAGAGCAGTGGGTAGTTCTACTACAGAAATACTTAGTTAATATTTAAATGAATATTAAAGCAAGGGAGGAGGAAGGGAAGGAAGGAGAGAGAGAGGGAGGGAAGGATGGGGAGAGAGAAAGAGAGGAGTGCACAATATTCATTCATTCTTTCAATAAATATTTATTGAGCACCTACCATGTGCCAGACTTTTGGGGTATAATAGTGAACAAAATAAACAAAGTCACTGTTTTGGGGACACTTGTGGCATGAGATGGGAGAGAGACATAAAATAAACAAATGATTTTAGGTAATGACAAGTACTGTGAAAAAAAAATAAAGCCAGGCAAGGACAGGACATTTTTATGGGATGTTCAGAAAAGACCTTCTCTGATAAGATGATAATTGTGCAGAGATGAGAGAGAGGATTGGAAAGTGAGCTGTCTGGCTGTCTGAAGAAAGAACATTCCAGGCAGTGGGAATAGCAAGTGCAAAGACCCTGAGTCAGGTACATGCTTGGCTTTTTGGAGAAAGACCAAGGAGGCCAATGTGGCGGGATCAGAGTAAGTAAGGCAGAGAGGGTTGATGAGATCAAAGACCTGATCTAGTAGCCTCATGAAGATTTTGGGTTTTACTCTGAATGATATGTAATGCCTTTAAAGGGTTTCGAGCAGAGGAATGAAATGATGTGACTTACATTTTATAAGGATCAGTCTGGCTACAGTGTAGAGAATATACCAAGAGGAGGCAAGGGTAAAACAGAGAGACCAGCTATGACCTTAGCAAAAATCAAGGTTAAGAGATGATGGTGGCTTGGACTAGGGTGATACTTATGGAAGGGGAAAAAGTGGCAGGATTATGGATATATGTGAGCACAATTTGCCATTAGACTGAATATGAGTTATGAGAGAAAGAGAAAAGACCAGGATAACTCCAAGATTATTGGTCCAAGGAACTCCTAAATTAGGATTACCATTTACTGGGATAGGGAAGACTATTGAAAGAGCAGATTTTGGATATATTTTTAAAGTTTGGCTTTGAATATATTTAAGTGTGTATTGTACATTCAAGTAGAGTTGTCCAATAAGTAATTAGATATATGAAGTTGGAGTTCAAGGAAGAGTCCAAGCTGGAATTATAAGTAGGCAGCAGGTAGGTGGTATTTTAAGCAGTAGCACTAGGTGAGATGGCCAAAGTAGTGAGCGGAGATAGAGAAAAGATCCGAGAACTGACTTTGGGCACTGCAACATTTAGAGGTCAGGAAAGCATGAAGGAACCAGATCTGAGCATTGGATTTGGCAATAAGCTGGCCTTAGGTGACCTTGACAAGAGCAGTTTGGGTAGAGTTGTATGGATGAAAGCCTGTTCTCTACCTCTAGCCCCCATAGCACAAAGGGTTTTGGGGAGGAACAGCTACCACTTAAGAGGACTGCAGGGACAGCAGTGTGTTAGGGGAGAACAAGTTTCAGCAGATCAAGAAGTAAAGGAAAAGATCAGAGAAGAGGTTTTAGATATTTGGGATTTTGCTGACTACACTTTTGAGTTTTGAAGGGCACACTGGCAAGGTTCGATTTTAGAGTTGAAAGAGAAATAGGGGAAGGAAGCAAAAGGTAAGGGTGTATTACAGAACATCTGAAAGCTTCTCTTGAGTTTTAGTTTTAAAAAAAACTAAGAAAGGGGACTTCCTTGGTGGCGCAGTGATTAAGAATCCACCTGCCAATGCAGGGGACACGGGTTTGATTCCTGATCTGGGAAGTTCCCACATGCCATGGAGCACCTAAGCCCGTGTGCCACAACTACTGAGCCTGCGCTCTAGAGCCCCCGAGCCACAACTACTGAAGCCCGCGAGCCCTAGAGCCTGCATGCTGCAACTACTGAAGCCCGCGTGCTCTTGGAGCCTGCCTGCCGCAACTACTGAGCCCACGTGCTGCAACTACTGAAGCCCACGCACCTAGAGCCTGTGCTCCTCAACAAGAGAAGCCACCGCAATGAGAAGCCCACGCACCACAACGAAGAGTAGCCCCCACTCGCTGCAACTAGAGAAAGCCCACGTGCAGCAATGGAGACCCAACGCAGCCAAAAATAAATAAAACTTTTTTAAAAAGTAAGAAAGAATGTGGAGAATTGAACCCATTAATTCAATTGTTTGTTCTGCTTAAGTGTTCTAGATTATTGCATTAATTCTCCCGTTTAGGTTGTACTGTGCAGATATAACTTTCATAAACTATCAAAGATAAGCATATGAGATTAAAGAGAAGAAATCAAAACTGTATACAGTGATTGTTTACTTTCTCTAGTTCTTAGGGACTGCTACATGACTGCTATAATAATTTTTAAAATTTATTTTATTTATTTATTTTTGGCTGCATTGGGTCTTCGTTGCTGTGTGCGCGCTTTCTCTAGTTGCCGTTAGCGGCGGGGGGCGGGGGGGTGGTGGCTACTCTTCGTTGCACTGTGTGGGCTTCTCACTGCAGTGGCTTCTCGTTGCGGAGCATGGGCTCTAGGCGTGCAGGCTTCAGTAGTTGTGGCACACGGGCTCAGTAGTTGTGGCTTACGGGCTCTGGAGTGCAGTCTCAGTAGTTGTGGCCATAGGCTTAGTTGCTCCGTGGCATGTGGGATCTTCCCAGACCAGGGCTTGAACCCGTGTCGCCTGCATTGGCAGGTGGATTCTTAACCACTGCGCCACCAGGGAAGTCCCTGCTATAATAATTTGGATTAAAATATATGGAACAGAAATTGTCACAGGAAAATTTATTGAAAACTAACTCATGTTTTTCATTAACTAAACAGGTAGTTGGAAGAAAAATAATCATGAAAATTATAGCAATACTGATAAAAGAGTGTGTGATCCATTTCCATATATCTTCACATGTAATCCATTTTTTTAAAGATGGATTGGTCAGTCTATGCAGGATTGAATTTCATTGACATGTAAATCCACATTTCCTATTGTATAAGAATGCAAAGCTAATCAGATGTACATACCAAAAGTAAGGACAAATTTTGTGAAATCATTACTTATACCAATATATAGAGCACATCATGCTACATTTATACAAATGAGTTGTATACCTTACATTACTAGTTTTTTAGGGCTATTCAGGTAATGGGTACCCTTATAATTAAAATGAAAATCAAATATTTATTGGCAACATGCTCAACCAAAGACTTTACAGCCAATGAATAGCATGCATTAAAAATGCTGTTTTGTATATAAGGGCTGGGTAATGAAAATGTTTGATGGTGATCTCCTCTAACAGCCAATACAAATACCTTTTGAGTTATAAAATGCATTCTGTGAACCCCTTTGTTAGTTTTTCACTTATAAGGACATGTGCTTTGCCAACCTGGTATGTTTGAAATGGTGTCTGAGTATAGTTTTAATTTGCATTTGTCTCATTATGAGCTAGGTCCAGGATTTTTTCATCCGTTAAAGTACTTTTTTTAATGTTAATTCATTAACAGTTCTTTTCCTGTGACCTGTTAATATCTTTTGTCGATTTTTCAAACCTCGATTATTTAAAGATGAGCTTCCCCTATTAGAATTTTATCATATATACATTTCCCCAAATTTAAATCCTATAGCAAAAACTATAAGTGGTATAAAAGAAATGATAATTTTATATCTGTGTTGGTATGTATTTGGCAAATCCTTACTTATAGAACAGGAGCTGTCTTAGTCTGTTTGGCCTGCTATAACAGAATACCATAAACTGGGTGGTTTATAATAAACAGGAATTTATTTCTCACAGTACTGGAGGCTTGAAGTCTGAGATCAGTTCTGGGTTGCAGATTGCCAATTCTCATTGTATCCTTACATGCCAGAAAGAGTGAAGGAGCTCTCTGGGATCTCTTTTATAAGGGCACTAATCCCTTTCATGAGGGCTCTGCCCTCAAGACGTAATCACCTACAAAAGGCCCTACCTTATAATACCATCACAGCAGAGGTTCAGAGTTCCACATAGGCACAGGGAGATCAGCTCGGTGCTTTGTGACTACCTAGAGGGGTGGGATAGGGAGGGTGGGAGGGAGATGCAAGAGGGAGGAGATATGGGGATATATGTATATGTATAGCTGATTCACTTTGTTATAAAGCAGAAACTAACAGACCATTGTAAAGCAATTATATTCCAATAAAGATGTTAAAAAAAAAAAAAAGATTTCCACATATGGGGACTTCCCTGGTGGCCCTGTGGGTAAGACTCTGCTCTCCCAATGCAGGGGGCCCGGGTTTGATCCCCTGTCGGGGAGCTAGATCCCACATGCATGCCACAACTGAAGATCCCGCATGCTGCAACTAGGACCCGGTGCAGCCAAAATAAATAAATAAATAAATATTTTTAAAAAAGAAAGATTTCCACATGTGAATTTTGGGGGTCACAAACATTCAGTTTATAGCACTAGCCTCGTCCTCAGACCACCTGCATTACCGTCACATGGGCTGCTTGTTAAATGTACAGATTCCTGGGTCCTTTCAGTTCTTCTCAGACCTTCTGGCCTAGGAAATTTACATTTCTAATAAACACTCCATGTAATTCATATGCACTTTAAAGTTTGAGAACCACTGTTGGAGACAGTATGAAATCAAGAAATTAACAAATGTAATCTGGACATTAACAAAATATGAAGTTTTTTTAAAGCTACTATAGAAATGTTTAAAGATAAAAGTTAAGTCACTCCTATAAAGGAAAATCAGCAAACTTTACAACTCTAAATCATATCTGTAGACTTTGAGATTCTATATATATATATTTTTTTTTTTTTTGCGGTACGCGGGCCTCCCACTGTCGTGGCCCCCCCCGTTGCGGAGCACAGGCTCCGGACGCGCAGGCCCAGCGGCCACGGCTCACGGGCCCAGCCGCTCCGCGGCACGCGGGATCCTCCCGGACCGGGGCACGAACCCGCGTCCCCTGCATCGGCAGGCGGACTCTCAACCGCTGCGCCACCAGGGAAGCCCGAGATTCTATATTTTAAATTAGTAATTTAGGATATTTTCTTTCAAAAAGTGGTACTATGTCATATCTCAGTTTATTTGTCAATATAGATGTCAGATTCAATTCCTTCTAACACATTAGCTCTTTCAAACCTTTAGATAGCCTTTATTAAATCATTGCTGCAGAGTTCCAAATGATATTCCAGTCACTAGTAGAAACAGAAGTTTGTGATGATTACTGGTTGACAGCTTATTCCAAGAGACTCTCTAGTAAAGTTTTATAGACTGCTACACACACATACCTACACACATATACACACACACACGGGTATATAAACATATTCAGAATTACCTTACATATCTTCACAATGGTAAGTTCTAGTCCTGGTTTCTTGGGTGAATAGAAATTTATGTGAAGATATATATATTAATTCTGGATATATAGAAAGCATTCAAATATTTCATATTATTTTGCCCTTTTTTAAAAGTAGCATGCAGTTTACATAAGATCTATTTGTTAGGCTTTATAAGATGCAAAGAAAAGTTATACTCCGTTTATCTTTGGCAATGGAGGTTTTGTGCAAGGACATACTGGGATGTAGGTAGTCCAGGATGGTATCTTCTGAGTCATAGAGTTACTCCAGAACTTCCAAGACTGAGAAGTATATCAAGTATCATGGAAAATTGGAATCATGCCTAAATTCTCTTAGTTCACAAGGCATCTAACTTTCCAAGAGGGAGACAGTGTGATTAGGTCCATATATCACCATTCAAAATGAGTGCTGAAATTGGTTAGAATTTTATGCCACACTAACTCACAGGAGGTCAGCCTCCTTTGTGTGCAGTCTTTTTAGAGGTCCAACCATTTGTAGCCCAGGATAAACAAAGCTGCTTTCACTCAAATCCAGCACAAGCCATAGCAAATCAGGGCAGTTTCCCTAAGAAGGGCACTGTAAGTGTAGAGGGTATTTAACATTTCACAGACTCTTGGCTGAAACAGAAGAGACACTGAAAGATTATTTGAAATTTCCTTTCATATTTAAACTAAGTGTACCTTGACTCTAAAAACTAATGGACCCTTGATACAACTCCTTTAGAAATTCATTTAGATTATATTCTATGACTACTTGGTGGCATGAAAATCCTTGAAGATATAAAGTTAGTATATATTCTCTTCACTAATCAATGGCAATATCTTGGATTACAGGCATATAATTCCATCTTGATAGAAGTAACACCTCAGATTTCTCTAACACTTTATTAGGTTCATTAGGCCACTTTAAACAAGTTCTAATTTCATAAGTCATAAATAATCTTTTGAAACCTTAAAATTTAACCCCAAAAATCATAAGTTTTATTTAATACATTCTTTTTTTAAAAAATTTATTTTTGGCTGCGTTGGGTCTCTTCATAGCTGCACACAGGCTTTCTCTAATTGTGGTGAGCGGGGGCTACTCTTCGTTGCAGTGTGTGTGCTTCTCATTGCAGTGGTTTCTCTTGTCACTGAGCACAGGCTCTAGGCACGTGGGCTTCATAAGCTGTGGCATGTGGGCTCGGTAGTTGTGGCTCACAGGCTCTAGAGCACAGGCTCATTAGTTGTGGCGCACGGGCTTAGTTGCTCTGCAGCGTGTGGGATCTTCCCGGACCAGGGATCAAACCCATGTCTCCTGCCTTGGCAGACGGATTCTTAACCACTGCGCCACCAGGGAAGTCCTATTTAATACATTCTGTAAGCATGTATTTATTCCTTTCAAACTCAAGTACTGATTTCATTTGGAGAAGCAGCTTAACACAACGGAGTAAGGCTTAAATTAAGGGGTCTGGGACTAGTTCTGGGTACGACTTTTGCTACCTAACCATGGAAAGTTGGGCAAGTAATTTAATCTCTTAATCTTTCAGTTTCTCATTCTATAAAGTGTAAAAGAGACACCACTATGCTCCCTCCTATTTTCTTTTTATATACTTTCACCTCTATTTATAAGTAAAAATAATCATTTTTGGTTTTAGGATTTAATGTCTCCTTTTTCTTCATCTTAACCCTAATTACAAAAGTTACTAGTTACATTTGAAAAACAAAAAATAAGCTCAATTGTATATCCCATAAATATTTGTCTTGTGATGACTCTGGCATTGTATATGGATTTCTGGCATTGTGTAAATGTGATTTAGCAATTGCTTCATGGGGAGCCCAGTGAGCAGCTGACTAGAGTGGGGCATTGGGAAGCAGGGGGAGTTGGAGTTTGGACTACATAATAAAACTAGGGCAGATTATGGAGGGCTTTGAATGACAGATTTAGGAATTTGAAGTTCATTTTATTGGGCAATAGGAAGTCATTTTATAATGGAATGACAGTGAAAGTTGTGTTTTAGAAAGCTAATGTGACAGACTTACAAGGACTAGAAGGTAGTGGAGAGGAATGAAACTGACATACCAGCTTGGAGTCTTCTGAAATTTTCAAAATATAAGTTAATGGGGGTATAATCTACCATGTTGGCACTGGAAAAAGAAAAACCGGGAAGGAATCAAGACACCCTGGGAAAGAAAGCACATACAGGACATGTGCCTGATAGATATGATGGATGAGGTAGAGAGGAACTCAAGATGTTTCCAAGACGTCAAGTTGAAGAGCCTGGAAGAAGGTCATTAACTGAAATAGAGAATTTTGCAAGTGTTGCTACTGGATGGAAGATTTAAGCATAGTTTTAGGCAGTTTGCACGTCAAGTGATGGTAGAGAATGCTCAGTGGAAATGGTAGGTGGCAATGTCATCTAATTAGGGAAACAAAGCCATGAAGACAGACAAAGTGGTGAAACACTGAGTGGATGATTATCTGATTTACAAAAAAAGTCATAGATGAAAGTTTCTCTGAATAATTTTGAGATAACATTTTTATTACCATAGGATCATGTATCTGGATATTCAATGTTTTGTTCTAGGCTTGGAAAAATTGAAGGGAACAATCAGTAAAATCTTTGGTATTTCTGTTTCACAATAACTGTTTTTGAAAAATGAGAAAGATGTATACCTGTTTGTAAAGAACTACTGATGAGACATTTGAGGGACACTGACTCATTTTAAATCTGACTCATTTTTAGATGGTCTGTATAACAAAATACAGAATTCAGCAGTGGGTGAGGTGCCTTAAAGAACAGGATTAAAATTCAAAAGCCTGTGTACATTTTAAATATTTGTGGAGAAGGACATGATTGAATTGTATATTGATAATTTACTCAGGTAAAAACTCTGGAAAGCCACATGTTAAAGAGAAAATAAAACCAGAATTGTAAGGAGAAAATGTGTCTGCATTTAAAGGAAAATGAGGTCAATATGTCAATCATGTGGTATTGTCACTAAAATATGTGTGACACATAAATAGGAATTAAGCACATAGGAAAACCCAAGATAATTGTGGTATGGTGAGACACATAGTTCAAATATTTAATGAAAATCACTTGGTTAACTTAAATGAATTATATAGAATTTGGCAAAGATCCAGAGAATGGCAACTGAAATGACCAAATGTATTTTAGATAGACCATATAAGAAAGGGCTAGGGCTTCCCTGGTGGCGCAGTGGTTGCGCGTCCGCCTGCCGATGCAGGGGAACCGGGTTCGCGCCCTGGTCTGGGAAGATCCCACATGCCGCGGAGCGGCTGGGCCCGTGAGCCATGGCCGCTGAGCCTGCGCGTCCGGAGCCTGTGCTCCGCAACGGGAGGGGCCACAACAGATGGAGGCCCGCATACCACAAAAAAAAAAAAAAAAAAGAAAAAGAAAGGGCTAAAGAAAAATTATTTAATCCATAAGAGAAAAGGCTAATGAAAAACTGTAATGTCCCTCCTCCTGAATTTAGGAGGTATATTTTGTTCCAGACAATATAAGAGAGAAGAACCATCTTTTTCTTTGTTTTTTCTTTTTAATATAGAATCTAAGGAATTGCCTCAATTGCTGCAGGTTTGGGGAAGTCAAGGTCTATTGATACGTATTGGCTACTAAATGAAATGGCGGACAGGTTGTATCTGACCAATTTGTGAAAGATCAAATAACATGAAATGGCAATTACAATATACTGGGGGGAGGGACGGAGAAAGCTTCTCAAAATATGATTTGGCTACAGTTAGAGCAATCTCTTGTTTGCTGATCATGATAGGTATTCTTCACAGGCCTGTTTGCTATCTTGCCAATAAGGGGCTAACACTATTTAAACGGAAAATATAAGAAGTACTTTTAGAAATCTTTAATTCCTCTGGGGAAATAAGTATAGTGTAGTATTCTCACTATTAAGAAGGCAAGTCAACACTAAAAGAAGTGTAGCTTAATTATGAGTTTTACAGATGTTATAAACAGAATCACTAGAATGTAACTTGAATCAGGGATGACAAATCGATATCATTTCCCTTTTCAATTCTGGTCCATTGGAAGTGACTTCCAAGGGCTCTTTGTTGAGAACGACACTGCGGCAGTACTTGCACTCAGTAGGAAACAGTTAATGATTGATTGACAATGACATCCCAGGAAGCCTCCAGTGACCTTTACCTTGCTAAATTCCTCTCCACTACCTTCTGGTCCAGTGGTCATTTCTCAGTCCTCAACTTACTTAACCTATTAGCAGCAGTTGCCACAGTTCATCACTCCCTCCTCCTTCACTTTCTTCACTTGGCTGCTGGTTCCTCTTACCAAGCTAGCTACTGTTCTCAGTCTCATTTGTTGATTCCTTTCACCTTCCCTCCCTCTTAGAGTGCTCCAAGACTCAGTCGTTCTATCACTTCTCTATCTAAACTTGCCCCCAAGAACAGCACAGTCTAATAGAAAAATAATGTGAGCCATGAATGCAAACTGCATATGTAATTTGAAATTTTCTAATAGCTACATTAAAAAAAGCAAAAATAAACTGATGAAATTCATATATATATTATTTAACCCAATACACTCCAAATATTAGCATTTCAACATATAATAAATATAAATATATTACTTTAAAAATTGATATATTAATGAGCTATTAAATTATTTTTCTTTTTCTTTCAGGAAGCATTTTATTGTTGCTCCAAGTTTAAGAATTTTCACTGACAGAAAATCAACACTTTTAGAAAATTTCCCGTATAAATCTGCTCAGCTTTTGAATATTGGTTTTGTAGCCATATTTCTCTCCAATATAGGCAATCATTCCATCCATGATTGATAGGACAGTCTTAACCTTCAGTTTCAATACTGGGCCTTGACTAAGGAAGCTTTTCAGGACCAGTTTTAATTTAGAAAGAGTGGCTTTGTCTAAAGGAGATGCAGTAGTAACTATGTAAGGTAATTCTCTATGGTGGACACTCATCATTAACATTAATGAGATATTTTAAATTATTTTGTTTTAAATACTGTCTTCAAAATCCAATGTGTTACACTTACAGCATATTTTAGTTCAGACTAGCCATATTTCATATGCTCAATAGCCACCTGTGGCTAATGCCTGCTGTATTGGACAGCATGGTCCTGGATGATCTCATCCAAGGCCTTAACTTAAAATGCTATCTATATGCTGATTATTCTCAAATTTATATTTGGACCTCTCTTCTGAACTCAACTCAGATATCCAGGAGTATATTTGACATCACTCCTTGGATACCTAATATGTATCTCTAATTTATCATGTTCTCCTCCAAATTTACTCTTCCCCATCTCAGTTACTGGCATCTCCATCATTTCAGTTGCTCAGGCCAAAAACACTGGAGTCAACCTTGACTCCTCTTTTTACCTCAAACTTCATATTCGATCTACAACTCCTGTGGCACTATTAGTTCCATGTTCAAGATATATCCAGAATCTAATTCACTACCACTACCATGGTCCAAACTCCCTGTATCTCTTGTCTAGATTATTGCAGTAGCATCTAAAATGATCCCCCATAGTTCAATCTCCTCCTAGCAGCCAGATGTCCTTTAATAACATAATCCAGATCATGTCAACCGTCTGCTCAAAATTCTCCAGTGGCTCCTGATCTCACTCAGTGTAAAAGCCAGTCCTTACGACCTTCAGAACTCTACAGGATCTGGCCTCCTGTTACTTCTCTGACCGCATCTCCTACTATCCTCCTCCTTGCTCACTCTACTCTAGCCATCCTTGCCTCCTGCTTTTCCTTTAACATGACAGTCAAGTCATGATCTAGCTTCAGGACCTTTAGACTTGCAATATCCTCACTTATCCTCATGGCTCACTCTCTCATCTCTTCCAACTCTCTGCTCTAATATCTTCTCAGGGAATGACTTGAATGAATCATGACATGACATGACATGACATGAATAGCTGTCATAAGGAGGTGGCAGAGCACTAGTGCCACATACTTGCCCTTCTAACAGCACTCAACACACAATTAACTTTCAACATTTATTGAGCACCCATTATATATAAAACAGGCTGCTTTATGTATGACTGGCTGCTCTTAGTAAAGACAAACATTGAAATAATCTTATTGCTTTAGAAGTTTCTCGAACATTTTCAGCACATACTGGAACAAATGTTTCTTGAACATTTTCAGCACACACTGGAACAAACAGGTGAATTCCTTAGTCACTGAGAAAGCAGCATCTATTAACAAACAGGAATATCTTGTCAGATATTGTAGGGCTTCCTCCTCTTAGGCAATCAGAATCTACAAACACAGTCCCTCAGTCCAGGCAGTATTTAAATCACTGCAGTATTAGAACACTTGGTTCTAGTCCTAGTTTTATTCTTAGCTTAGTAGATGACAAGCTTCTTTTATTGTCTCAATTCTTTTATTCCCATGATAAAATGTTTAATCTCATCCACTTCTCAATTCAGGTTAGGAAAATAGGACTATATACTTGGGTGTTACAAGCTGCCACAATTATGTATGCATTATGAAATTTGAGAACAAAAAAATCTTTTAAATCTAAGAATTTCTAAATCCGGACTATTTAAAACTAGTCTTCAGTTTGTGGTAGACTTAAGATCTTTAGTTTTTTTCCTTTTTCTTTTTTTAACCCCAATTTTCACTTAACACCACTTCTATGATTTAACTGATAGCTTATTTCAGTTCACACCTGCTAGTTTTTCAGTCTAACTTAACCCCAAACAAAGGAGAAACATGATCAACCTGAGAAATCGAAAAGCATAGTTAGTTCGTACCAGGAATGGATTTGAGAGTATGATGATGGGGAGGAAAAAGGAAGTAATGAGGGAACAGATGAAAATAAAGAAAAGAAAGTCATGCTAAATTTATTAAAATGGCTCAGTTCAATCCAACAAGTGTTTATTGGGTGCAAAGCATTACGCTGGTCTTTTTAGTAATGCCAAGATGAGCGAGACAGTCTTTGCCATTAAGGAGGCAGGAGTATGAGGTGAATTAAGAAGGGCCACACGCTATTAAAATATCATGCAGAGTACATAAGGGAAATACAAGGAGAAAGAAAACTGACATTAAGGATGTTTTAATATGCCAGGGGCAGTCACATGTTAACTCACATATATCAACAAGCCTTCCAAAACTTCCAGGTAAGCTACAGGAGGATAGGTAACTTGTTCAAGATCATTTAAACTAGATTGTCTATATTGGCTTTGTCTTCAGCCCAGGTTCTAAAGCCTAGGCTCCTTTCAGGACACCATAGCTAAGGGGAAGCTCTAAGGAGGGGTGGGAGAGGATTAAGTTAGGCTGGAGGTAACAAAGAGATCAGAAAAGGTATCCCGGACGGCGCGTGAGGTGGGCCTTGAAGATGAACCGGAGACTGGCAGCCCCGTGGGAGGAAAAGGGAGGGGCTTTCTGCTAAGGAAGGAGTGAGGGCTACTGGCTGCTCTCCCAATCCTCCGGGTTGAGCAGTCGTCCGGTAGGTCCCCTCCCCGCCCCCCATCTATTCCTTTGGGGTTTTTCAGCATTCACCAATTTCACCTTTAGGGACCTGTGTTTTCTTTTTTCCCTTGAAATTTTAAACATCTCCATGTTTTAAAAGCGACCAGAGTCCCTTGTACGGTGGTGGGGGTCCGACCGGCGCCCCTGGCGCACCCCCTCTCCCCCACCTCCTCGGCCAGGCCGCCACCTGGGGAGTGGCGTTAGTCCCCGGGGAAGGGGGCTGTCCCCCGCCGGATTCTCGCCTGTGGGCGCCGACGTCGGAGTCCGGGTTGGGGCAGCCCCCGCGGCGGCGCGCGGGGTTGGCGGGGCGGGGCGGGACCGCGGGCGCACCTGCCCCGAGCGGCGGGGCTCGCGGCGGCTGCGCGGCCAACGTCTCCCTCCCTCCCGTCCCGCCGTGTGTTTACGTGGAGACGAAGATGGCGGCGGCGGTGACGACGCTACCCGTGCGGCCGAAGACGGTCAGCCAGTGAGCGCCGAGACTGGTTCCACTCGGGCGGGGGGGAGAGCGCCTGGCCCAGCCCTGCTCCCCGGGCCGCGGAGCTTGCGGTCGCACCCCCCGTGTGAACCGACCTTTCCTTTCTATCCCGACCCCCTGCCTGTCTTCCCTCAGCCTTCCTCGCAGAAGCTATGGAGGACGAAGAGAGACAGAAGAAGCTGGAGGCTGGCAAAGCCAAGGTAAGAGAGCTGGAGGCCGCCCGGCCTGCGCTGGGAGGCGGTGGCTGGGAAGGGTTGGGAGGGGGCCTGGGAATAGGAGATCTTAGCAGCCCCGGTGCGCCGCCTGGGGAGGGAGGTGCTGCAGGGTCTGCGTTTTCCCCTCGCCTTCTCTCCCTTTTCCAACTGGAAAAGCCTGGTGATAAACTACCTAGCGGATACTTCCGTGATGATTGGGTGCTGTGGCTCCTTTCTCGTGAATGCCCAAATATTAAAAATTCCTCTTTTACTGTATTGCCATAAGCTGATATGTATTGCTTTTAAATCTCCAACGTTTCGCTTTTTTAGGGAGTTTTCTGGGTTGTGCAGGCATTGTGCTTTTCAGGGTGGGGATTTGGGGCCTTTCTTTATTCGGTGGGGGATTTGTACGCTCATCATCAGCTTGGCTTTCTTAGGTGGCACGCTGGCACTCTGGGGTGTGTGATTGGCCTGTGACAGCTGCCTCCGCCGTGGCTTGAGTGTGCCACAAGTGCCAGCTGTGAACTTCGCTTTAGGGCCGTTTTTAGAAGCATGGCTTTGTATGTTTGTGTTTGGAGGTCTTTGTCATGGCATGCGCTTTGTATTGTGTGGAATGTTAATGCAGTATGTGAATGAAACTCCTGGGGACGCAAGGTTCCATATTCTAAGCAACACCTATAGAATTCCTGCTTTAAATAATTGAATTGTTTTATATATCTTGTTGAGACCCAATGTGTGTGTGAAAAAACCTGTAAAGCAAACAATGCAAAAGGTATTATTCACTGGGTTTCATGAAAAATTTGACATAGACAAAATATAAATTAAATAGAATATTTCTTTTAAAAATTACATGTTTGAGCATATTTTTTGTCTGGCTTCAAAGGCTCCCTTCCTCTATAATGAAATTACCGTTTTTAGACTATGTTTTGTCTTACTGGAGATCACTTAGTAATCATACTTGCACCTCAGTTAAATTATAATATAGTTAACTGTTTCTTCTCTCTTCCTCACCTTCCGCTTCCTCCAAATAAACAAATAAACGAGACTGGGTCTGTGATTTCAGTAATCACTGAAGGGCCATACTGCAGAGATACAGCGGTAGAGGCTTATCACAAGTTTCTTAAATGAATATAAACATATGAACTAGCTTCATATTAGCTAAGGTGAAAGCATAAGTGCTTGTATGTTGTCGGGTAGATTTTTACGTTAGGATCTATACATGGAAGGAAAAGGGAATCGAGGCATCTTTAGAAGCCCAAAGTTGCTTACTTTTCTGCAGTCTGAGGGTCTGAGTGTGATCTGTGAATCCAAGAAAGTGGAGGTAAAGTGTGCACCTCCTTCCAAAAGCATCGAAGTTCTGTTCTAATTAGACATTTTGTTTGTCTGTTTGTTACCTGAGAATTTTTACTGTCTGCCTCCAGAAGTATCTTTCCTAAGTATATGTGAAGCAGTCCAAAAAACAGTTTACTTTGGACAACACAGTTCATAGTAGTGGATTTATTTAAATTGCTTTAATTTGGCAAAAAAGAATTCTAGTTTCTTTGTGTGTATGTTTGTTTTTTGTCTTTCAAAATTCTGCCTATGGGATAAAAATCTTCTCCTTTTAACATTCACTTTTATTGTAGAAGATTATCTTCTAGAATACATCCCAGTTTTTCCAGTCAGAAATAAATCTGTGAGACATGTAAGGCAAGATATATTTGCTGGATCATTGGCGACACAATATAAAAACACTGGAACAAACTTCAAAGACAATATTAGGACAATCGTTTTCTAGACTGTATTAGTGTGATGGAGTATTATTCAGCCGTTAAGGTTATGAAGACTGATAGGAACATGGAAAATAGAGTGAGAACAGCATCATCAAAAATAGTGTAGACATTACTTCATTTATATAAATGTGTGCTTTTAGATTAGGACTTAAAAACTTTGGATTGTAAGTGTAAGGTCGTTCAGCAAACCTGTATCGAACTCCTGTTTTATACCAAGAGCTGGAGATAACAGAGGTGGTGATAGTCTCTGTTTTCATGTTGCTCAAAGTTTAGTGGGACGGACAGACACTGGGTAATAAGTAGAATGAGAGAGATGGTATAGTAGGATATTGGGCGAATTTTTTCATTTGGTAAAATGTGTTAAATGTTGCTACCTCATTTTTAAGACTGTTTTACAAAGAAGGCTCTTGATACTGATATTAATGCAGTCTAGCATAATATCTATCAGATAGTAAGTACTCAGTAAATATTTGCTTAGTGGATGAATGAGCAGAATGACTATGAGTTGTTCATGGGTGCTACTTTACTAGCATGTTGTAAATTAGTAACAGTATTCCAGAATTCTCTTAATTGGAAGTCTCTTATTGCTGGCATTAGAAATCTCTTAAAAATCATCATTTCTAAAACTTATTCAGATACTTGGTTCTCTAAATGTCTTGTTTGTTCATTGGACTTAAATATTGTATTTGATAGTCTGGTTTTACAAACCAAACTTGTAAATTTTTTACTTGGTGTTTGGTAAGCTGTTCATTGGAAAACTTACTTTCTATATATCTATAAATGATCATTTTTTTAAATGATCTGTCATGTATACAGTATAGTATACTTTATAAAATTTGTTATACCAAGCAAAATCTGCAGCGATAGAATAAATTTTGGTATATATAGCCATTAAAATAATTCTATAGAAACTTTCTCATTGGGGAAAATGCCCACAAATAATGCCAGATTAATAAAAATGTTACTGAAAAAAATGTATGTACATATTTATATATGAAGACACCTGAAGAAAAAATGCACCAAGATATAAATGATGGTTATCTCTGGGTGGTGGGTTATAGGCAGTTTTAATTTTCTTTACACTTTTAGTATTTTCTAAATTCTCTGCAATATATTTCTTTTATGACCAGTAAAAATGTTTAAATGCCATTTTTAAAAACAATAAAAGCTTATCAAATATAGTATGTTGAGTAACATGTTATATTTTATGATCATTTTACAGAAAAAGGAAAAGAGGCGCAGAATAACTAGGTTTCCCAAGGGCCCTGACATTAGTGTAGTCCTGGAACTATAATTCTTATTCCGGTGCTGCTTGCATTATATAGTTGGGATTCTATATTATTAGACATTTATAGATATCCTTTCTGGCTTTGTAGTTCTTATCCTTTTTCTCTGTCAGTTCTCATTGCCACGAACATACTTATCTTGCCTTTCTCCATCTCCTCTGCCTCCTCCCCTAACTTGCTGTTTTAGATTTGCGGTGACTAGAGAACCCAGTAACTGAGCTTGATACCAGTGGTTTGTAATAACCAAGCATTGATGGAGCCTGGTGAATGGGCTTTATGACAATTTAGTTCTTCTGCTACCTGTTGGTTTTTTCGTTTGCTGTTGGGTCCTCAGCTACTTCCTCAGTGTTGATGTAGTAAGAAGCCTGACCCGTGGAGATGTGAGACATTACTGCATTAAGTAAATATTTTCAGAGCTGGGCTAACCCCCCCTGCAAGGTGCTGACAGGGATGGTACTACATAGGCTGTCCTTGTGTTGATCCAAACTATTCTAACTTCACTTTAAATGACTTCATTTTTTTCCAAGTAAAATTATTTACAGTATTATGTAAAGAAAGTATTGTAATATTAGATAACAAAATTAGAGGACAGTTATGTATTTAGTATAAAATTACTTCTGCAAATTCACCTTAGGTATACTTTTTAACATTCTACTAATGTAGTAGAATTCAGTAAAACCAAAGTTTTTAATCAACTATTCAGCATTTTATATATTTGGCATTATTTGTTGAATAATTATTAAAAAGTTTTGCCTATTGGATTCAGTAAATACTAATCATATGATTTTTATTTGTTTAATGAGCATTTTCAGTTTGGAAAGTAGTGCCAATTGTATGCAAAAAAGGACGGTGCTCTGTGCAAGCTGTATATTAGGTTATTGATAGCAGGACTTTTCAATTAACTGTTTCCACTCAGACAAAGTTAGTTATGGTGTACAATTGTTCTTTGCATATTTCAGACACAGTGCTCCACCACTAAGAAAGTTGCTCTGCATCCTTGTTTCTTTTAAACTTTCTAGATTTTAATTCTTATATGTGACATAGCTTGCTTAGCTTTCAAAGTGGATACAGGAGTTTGATACCTTCAACATTTATTGCAACAGTGGTGCATTGTCTGTGACTTAAAAACTAATTCATGACCTTTAGGCTTTGTTGGAAAAAAAAGCAAAACATGATTTTTAGATTATGAGCTTTAAGAGACAATATGGAGGAAAGAATGGGCAAAACAGGTTTCTTGAAGTGTATATTGAAGAAAGGTTTTTAAGGCCATTCCAAGAAATGGCAGGAACAGGGATAGAGAAGTGGTTGGGTAAAAAAGATCCTTAAGATCCAGTGAAGAGAGATTTGACAAGGAGGTCTGTGGTGTCCTGTCAGTGAAACTGAAAGTCGAATGAGCACATGGAAAAGAGGAAGTGAAAACGATAGGACATAGCCAAGTGACTGGAATATGACAAGATTGGGGCAAGAATTATTTTCAAACAAAACACCTCTTATTTTTATATATAAAAAGTTTGTCGTAAGAACTAAAATGTGACTGTAAAATATTTATCTGTTATAGGCTACTGATTATTGAAATGTAAGTGAATTTCTTCTAATATGGAAGCTAAAAAAGGTTCTCATGGTAAATTGTTAAACATTAAATGATAAGGAACATTATTTATTATTTATATTTATTTCTCAATTTCCATTGAAATTGAAATTGGACATCTTATTGCATTAGTTAGCATCTCTTTAAAAAGTTTAATTTGGAAAGCTTCAGAATTTTTTAGTTTCTTTATAAACTTATAAAGGTTGTTGTGCATCTGGGGCATGGTATCTATGTGTATTTATATGCTGTTTGTACAAGAACGGGCACTAGGTCTTTGGAGACATTTACTGGCTTTTTTGTTCAGCTAACAGTTTTGAACGCCTACAACTGCAGCTATGGACTTTTACTTGGCAAGCATTTATTTAAATTATCATGAAGTCTGTGCCTTATTGTCTGTGGGAATAATCCTGTCACAGTCCATGAGTCTTAGCAGGTGTTTTGAAGACTACATGCGGTAATGATTGAGAGCTTTTTGAGTTCTTCTGGTGCTAGATATAAAGAATCTATGATTTTTTTTGTTTTTTTTTTTTCTTGAGGTGGAAGTCATATAAAAATTAGCCATCTTAAAACAATTCAGAGGCACAGCAGTTCAGCATTGTACAACCACTTCTATCTAGTTCTGAAACATTTTTATCATCCCAGAGTAAAGCCCTGTATCCATTAAGAAGATACTCTTCATTCCCTACTTCCCCCAGCCTCTAGCAACCACCAATCTGCTTTCTGTTTCTATAGGTTTACCTATTCTACATATTTCATATAATGTAATAATATACTGTTTGACCCTTAATGTCTTTTTTTTGGTTTTTTTTTCACTTCGTATAATGTTTTCAAGGTTCATCAGTGTTATAGTATGTATCAGTTCTTCATTTCCTTTTATGGCTGAATAATATTTCGTTGTATGTATATACCACATTTTGTTTATTCATTGATGGGCATTTGAGTTGTTTCTACCTTATGGCTATTGTGAATAGTGCTGCTGTGAAGATTCGTATATAGTATTTGAGTACCAGTTTTCATTTCCCTTGGGTCTATATCTAGGAGTAGAATTTCTGGATCATATGGTAATTCTATGTTTTTTGAGGAACCACCAAACTTTTTCCATAGTGCCTGTATCCATTCCCACCAGCAGTGTATGAGGGTTCTGATTTCTCCATATCCTCACCAACACTTATTGTTTTCCATTTTTTTAAGTATATTTGTTTTATTTTTCTTTTTGGCCATGTTGTGTCTTCGTTGCTGCGTGCGGGCTTTCTCTAGTTGCAGCAGGCGGGGGCTGCTCTTCGTTGCGGTGCATGGGCTTCTCATTGCGGTGGCTTCTCTTGTTGCAGAGCACCGGCTCTAGTTGCGTGGGCTTCAGTAGTTGTGGCATGTGGGCTCAGTAGTTGTGGCTCGCGGGCTCTAGAGTGCAGGCTCAGTAGTGGTGGTGCACGGGCTTAGTTGCTCTGTGGCATGTGGGATCTTCCCAGACCCAGGCTCCAACCCTTGCCCTCTGCATTGGCAGGCAGATTCTTAACCACTGCACCAGCAGGGAAGCCCCTCTATTTTTTAAAAAATTATAGCTATTCTAGTGGGTGGGAAGTGGTATCTCATTTTGCTTTTGCTCTTTAATTTCCTAATGACTAAGGATGTTGCACATCTTTTCATGTGCTTATTGGCCATTTGTCTGTCTGTCTTTGGAGAAATGTCTATTCAAGTCCTTTGCCCATTTTTAAATTCTGTTGTTACCAACTTATTTTACATAATATTACTGATTATTACTTATTATATTTATATTACATGTATTTTTATATACTGAGGGAGAGAGAGGGAGAAACATGCAGTCAGGCAGGTGATGGAGAGAGGTAGAGAGAGATACACATCTCCATAGGATCATCTTCCATCTTTTTTTTTTTTTTTTTTTTTTTTTTTGTGGTACACGGACCTCTCACTGTTGTGACCTCTCCCATTGCAGAGCACAGGCTCCGGACGTGCAGGCTCAGCGGCCATGGCTTACAGGTCCAGCCGCTCTGCGGCATGTGGGATCTTCTAGGACTGGGGCATGAACCCATGTTCCCTGCATCGCACAGGCTCAGAGGCCATGGCTCATGGGCCCAGCTGCTCCGCGGCATGTGGGATCTTCCCGGACCGGGGCACGAACCCGTGTCCCCTGCATCGGCAGGCGGATTCTCAACCACTGAGCCACCAGGGAAGCCCTTCGATCTTTTTTGTAGGCCTTCTGGGCTATGCCAAAATTTAAACTGTTCCTTCCTTTGCATAAGTTTCTGGTAGTTTGATTAGAGCATAATGCTAAAGTTTGAATTCTGTGTGGGCCAGTGAGTCATTTCATTCCATAGCCAGTTGTTTTACAAGTGCATGCAGCTGGTTCCAGAGGCACCTGTTGGGTTTTTTGCTTGACCATTACCAATCCATTTTCACTGTGGGGAAAAAAACCCTAATCTTCTTTAGTAACAAAAAAACCTGCCATTTTCATATGTGAACACAATAGATCTGTTGAGATATTTTACTGGTATAAGATACTTTTTTTGTCATGTTCACTCCCCTTTTACTTCTAGAGTTTTTGTGGTCATGGTCACCAAAACATAACTTAGGATACTTAATGCTCATCTAGGTACACTGCATAAAGCTGTGGTCGATTTGCACGTGGATTTAATGCTGTTAAAAACACAATTGTTCCAGAAGTGGTTTTGCCTAGGTTATTTATTTACATCTATAGATTCTTTTGTACCGTGAAAAATTCCTTCATCCTCTTTGTTTCATGAACAGTGTGGTGTTTGTTTTCAGTTGCCATCAGGGTTATGATTCTTATTGTGGTTTGCTATTCACTGAGATTCTTATGTGGTCTAAAAGTTTCTCTGTAAGTCGAACTTTTTTTTCCTTTTAAGAAATCATTTCTTAAAGCCCCCAAATTTACTTCTTTTCTTTTAAGAGGTCATTTCTCAAAGCCCCCCAAATTATTAATTTTCACTAGTAAGAACTATACTAAACTATTCAAAATCCTAATCTGTAAAGATTTGAATTTATAAATTGTATTAATTTGAATAGGTTCTCTGGTTACAGAGCTCTGAAAAACTAACAGGGTATAAAGTCTAGAATCTCTTTCCTTCTTTTTCTTGATACTGAACACACAAAATTAGTAAACAAAATTCCTTGTTTACTAGGGATCATTCATTAGACTGTATTTATTCCTCAAGGGTCTCACTTTTTCAAGTTGATATTGCCTGTTTCCCCAGGGAAGATAGGGACAGGGACCAATTATAACTAAAAATATTCTTCAGATTTATGAAAAAGCAAGTTTAATGTATGAAAGTGTGTAAGAGGATGCAGGGGAAAGAGATGCAGGGATTTGCGATGGGCATGGGGCAGTGATCTGAGTTAATTACTACACCATTTATGGTCTGTTGACTGTGTATGTATGTTGATTTCTAAAGTCAAATAAGTAGATGCTCTAAAGGTCAAAGTATTAGAAAATGTGTAAAACCTGCATTAGCAGATATTTGCTGGGAGTTTATATATGAAATAATAGGTTTTGGCTGAAAGTTATAGAAACTTCAAAGATAACTTAAAATTTTGGGACTATTTTAATGTAAAACCATCTACATTTGCCAAACTGATATTTAATTTTTAATTTGTATAAATTCCTCTTCTAATGAAAATATATGTCTGAGCATTTCTACTCCCTTTAACAAGAGAACTCTCACTTTTCCATTTTAACCAATAGCAATTTTTAGTAAAGTTTGAGAAAAAGAGAAGATAATAATTTGAGATTTTTTGTTTAGGTGAGAAGAATACATATATTTTTAATTAAAAGGGTGAAAATGCAGTATAAGTAATTTTAATAGGCATTGGTGTTTTAGTCTTATGACAGAAGAGTCTATATAGTCTCTTTTTCCTCTGTGATTTGGATTTAAAATTTTTAATGTTTGGGACTTCCCCGGTGGCGCAGTGGTTAAGAATCTGCCTGCCAATGCAGGGTACACGGGTTTGATCCCTGGTCCGGGAAGATCCCACATGCCGCGGAGCAACTAAGCCTGTGTGCCACAACTACTGAGCCTGCACTCTGGAGCCCGCGAGGCACAACTACTGAGCCCGTGTGCCACAACTACTGAAGCCTGTGTGCCCTAGAGCCCACGCATCACAACTACTGAGCCCACATGCTGCAACTACTGAAACCCACAGGCTCCAGGGCCCACGTGCCGCAACTACTGAGCCTGCGTGCTGCAGCTGCTGAAGCCCGCACACCTAGAGCCCATGCTCCGCAACAAGAGAAGCCACTGCAATGAGAAGCCTGTGCACCGCAAGGAAGAGTAGCTCCCACTCACTGCAACTAGAGAAAGCCCACGCGCAGCAAAGGAGACCCAACGCAGCCAAAAATAAATAAATAAATAAAAATGTTAATGTTCTTGTTTTCTATCTTATGTGCCATCATATTTTTATTTTATTTTATTTATTTTTTTTTTTTT